>NW_026641660.1:0-78576 GCF_028554395.1 Pezoporus wallicus
TATTTATTCTATGATTCTATGTGATATCCAGCAGGAAGATGGTGCCCAGGAGGTTCATGTGGATGTGCATGCTCGTGATCTGGAGAATCAAGGTGGGGAGACCTCACCACCATGCCCTGGCCAGCATCCTTGGTGCCTCACAATACCTCACAGCTCTGCACGGGGCAACTTGCCCAGACAGAACAGCACGGAGACACTCTAGTAGTGTGAGGGGTGAGAGCTTTACCCCACAGGTGGGACCACCATTTCATGTGCAAATACAAGTCCCTGCAGCTGAGGCCTCATTTCGGTCTGGGCCAAAGGGGGAGGGAGCAACATCATTTCAGCGCTGAATCATCCATGTAGGATCTGATGGGACCTGATGAAATCCATCTGAGGGTCCTGAAGGAGCTGGCAAATGAAGTTGCTAAGCCACTGTCCATTATATTTGAAAAATCATGGCAGTCGAGTAAAGTTCCGATGACTGGAAAAAGGGAAATATAATTCCCCATTTTCAAGAAGGGAAAAATGAATGACACAGGGAACTACAGACCAGTCAGTCTCATCTCTGTGCCTAGCAAAATCTTGGAGAAGATTCTCCTGGAAGGTGTGCTACAGCACATGAAAAACAACAAGGTGCTTGGTGACCGCCAGCATGGCTTCACTAACAGGAAATCCTGCCTGACCAATTTGGTGGCCATCTGTGATGGGGCTATGGAACTGAAGGACAGGTGCAGAGCACTTGATGTCATCTACCTAGACTTGTGCAAAGTGTTTGACACTGTCCCGCACGACATCCTTATCTCTAAGTGGCAGAGACATCAAACTGATAGATGGACAACTTGGTGGATAAAGAACTGGCTGGCTGGCTGCACGCAAAGAGTTGTGGTCAATGGCTCAATGTCCAGCTGAAGAACAGTAACGAGTGGTGTCCCTCAGGGATCGGGACTTGTCTTGTCCAACATCTTTGTTGATGACATGGACAGTGGGATTGAGTGAGCCCTCAGCAAGTTTGCTGATGGCATCAAGCTGTGTGGTTCGGTTGGAGACCTGGAGGGAAGGAATGCCATCCAGAGAGACCTTGACACACTTGTGAGGTGGGCTGATGCCCAACTCATGAAGTTTAATCATGCCAAGTGCAAGGTCCTACACCTGGGTCGGAGCAATCCCAGGTACAGCCACAGGTTGGGCAGAGAAGAGATCCAGAGCAGCCCTGTGGAGAAGGACTTGGGGGTGTTAGTCGATGAGAAAATGAACATGAGCCGGCAGTGTGCGCTTGCAGCCCAGAAAGCCAACCGTATCTTGGGCTGCATCAAAAGGAGCGTGACCAGCAGGTCGAAGGAGTTGATCCTGCCCCTCTACTCTGCTCTTGTGAGACTTCACCTGGAGTACTGTGTGCAGTTCTGGTGTCCTCAACATAAAAAGGATATGGAACTGCTGGAACAAGTCCAGAGGAGGGCCATGAGGATGATCAGGGGACTGGAGCACTTCCTGTATGAAGACAGGCTGAGAAAGTTGGGGCTGTTGAGCCTGGAGAAGAGAAAGCTGCGTGGAGACCTCATAGCAGCCTTCCAGGATCTGAAGGGGGCCTATAAGGATGCTGGGGAGGGACTCTTTATTAGGGACTGTAGTGACAGGACAAGGGGTAACGGGTTAAAACTTAAACAAGGGAAGTTTAGATTGGATATAAGGAGGAAGTTCTTTACTGTATGTGTAGTGAGGCACTGGAATGGGTTTCCCAGGGAAGTTGTGAATACTCCATCCCTGGCGGTGTTCAAGGCCAGGTTGGACAGAGCCTTGGGTGCTATGGTTTAGTGTGAGGTGTGGTGCCCATGGCAGCAGGGTTGAAACTAGATGATCTTAAGGTCCTTTCCAACCCTAACTATTCTATGATTCTATGATCAGTGACATAACTCAGGAGAAGACACTCATGTTTGCCAGTTGGCCCTTGAAAGATCTTTGCAGGCTTCTGCTTCCTGGGTCCATTACAACAACCAAAAAACATTTAAAACAGCCAGTGCTTTTGAGAACAATGCAGGAGACTTGACCAAGGGGATAGTTTCTGGAGAGGAGAAATATGCTTTCTTCAAGCATGGTGATTCGGAGAAAACTCCAGGAACAAACTCGCCAACAAAGTTTAAGTTGACAAGCAGGTATTCTTCATTGTGGCCCCGGGAGACATGGGGTATAGCTCCTCCTAATGTGTGTCCCCGTATTGCTACACAAGCCGTCCTTATATAGTCACTGGGCATACATACATATTCACGAGGCTACGTACAAAAATATAGTGGTGGTCTCTGATGGTCCTTTACTTCTTCTAACAATCTTCATCACTTCTGGCAGCCTTTGAAGCACCAGCTGTAGATGTTTACACCAGCTTAATGGGTTCATTAACACTACAGACATAGCAATCATCCTGTCCTTCTACTTATTAGTTAGTTTAACTGCACTCATCCTGGACAACTGCTAGTCCCAGATTCTCCCCACCCCCAGGTCCTGTTTTTCTATTCTGTTTTTCTTACACTTTTTCTACTAAGGTCCTAAGGACCTAAAACTATGTCAACTACAGTGATTTATCTGCATGCACCTCAGTTATTTTCCACTGCTACTGTTACAAAGCCATCAACTTAATGTTACTTAAAACGCATTCCACTTATTTACAAAGGTTTATATTCCATTTTGTGCTTTTGTGCCTCCTTGTCTCAAATTCACCCTTTTTCCGTCCTTTTGCAAATTCTTTTGCAACATTTTATATACTTCCATTACCATCTAGAGTCTTTTTGAAACAATTTCCTGTATCTACTTGATGCTTGATTTCATTTCTCTTCCAATCTTCATAATTTATCATAGATCATTTACAATACCAGAAGGAACATTTTATCATACCACAAGTAATCAATATTAAAACAATTAATATTCCTGCAACCAGTTTCCTCAACCAGGAGAGATTAGGTAACCATGAAGTTAACTTCTTCCATATTTCTTCATTACCCCAGGAGGTATCATCCTTGGCCATTTCATGAAATATTTTTGTTTGCTTCCAAATTTCCTCCAGATCTGTTTCAATTCTGCCACTTTGATCTATGTAGGAACAGCAACTCTCATTGATTATGGAACAAACCCCTCCTTGTGAAGCCAATAACATGTCTAGAGCCATTCGGTTTTGTAATACCACTTTAGATAGGCTAGTTATCTCTTTTTGTTCTGCTTGGATTATATCAGTAGTTTTACTTTCCATTTCCTCTATGGTTGCTGAGATGTTTACGATTGCCTTCTCTAATTCACTTACTCCCAAAGATGGAATTAACCATCTCACAAAACTATGAAATGCAGTGTTATGTTCAGCAATAGGGTTAAACCCTCGCTTAATCCATTTAGCAAAACTTCTAACCCAGGTTCCAGAAGGATACATGTCAATAATTGTAAGATAGGGTATCACAGCACCTAAGGTACATGCCCCCTTCCAGCTGAGGGGTAGAGTCTCATAAGCATTTTCTCCACATAACCAATACCATCTTTTCCCTTCAGGAACGGGCCACCACTGAACTACGATACCATCTATATTAACAATGTGATTGCAATTTGAATAGTGACCTACATCTGTGGCATTTAAAAAAACATAATCTCCTACTCTGGTTCCTGGTGTAATACATCTTTGTACACAGGTCTAATATTCTTTACTTGGATTAGGATTAACTATCCCAAATCTTTATCTTTCCCTCGGACATAGATTGCTAGTGCTCATCCACAAATCTGTCCATGAGACAGTGCTGGGAATTGGAATGCAAATTAATGGAAGGTCAGGATTTTCTCCTGATTTAGGCAACTGTGCATACACCCAACATTCACAACAATTAACAACTTTAGTAACTGCCCTGGGTTCAGCAGTAGCAGTCATTTTTTTCCTTTAGCGTAAGGTGTCCCTGCCCACAGCAGGGGGGGTTGGAACTAGATGATCTTAAGGTCCTTTCCAACCCTAATTATTCTATGATTCTATGTTTCTTAGTAGCTGATGCAGAGCTGTGTTTTTGACTTTCAGCCTGGGAACAGCGCTGATACCACCAATGTTTTTAGTTGTTGCTAAGTAATGTTTACTCTGAACAAGGACTTTGTGAGTCTCATGCTCTGCCAGGGAGGAGGAGAAGCCAGGAGGAAGCAGAGACAGGACACCTGACCCAAACTAGCCAAAGAGGTATTCCATACCACAACATGTCATGACCAGTACATAAAGAGAGGGCAGTTCCCCTGAAGGGCTAGATAGCTGATCGGGACGGGCTGGGTATCGGTCAGTGGGTGGTGAGCAGTTGTATTCTCTTCCCTTGTTATTTCCTTATTATTCTTATTGGTGGTATCAGTAGTGGTTTGAGTTATACCTTAGTTACTAGAATGTTCTTATCTAAACCTGTGGGAGTTATACTCTTTTGATTCTCCTCCCCATCCCTCCAGGAGCAGGGGGAGGAAGGAGGGGGTAGTGAGCAAGCGGCTGCATGTTTCTGGGTTGTCAGCTGGGCTTAAACCATGACAGTAATATTCTGCATTAAGTTCAATTATATAAGTTCAAATTATGACAGACGCAATTTCATAAGTAAGGGTCCTGAAGGTTCGATCCACCATGTCTTCTCTGGCTCTGGTGCTTTCTTTATTCTTGAATAATGTATCCAAACAGGTTGTTCCTTTATCTTTGCTGCTGTAAAGGTGGTCAATAATATCTGGTATGGTCCACTCCACTTCTCCTCTAGGGGATCTCCTGAAAAATTCTGAACATAAGCCCAGTCTTCGGATATGAAAGGGTGAATTGGATAATCCAAGCCTCTCACTCTTGTCCCTAATATTCTCTTATTTATTTCTTCTAATTGCTTTCCCAGATTGACCAGAAACTGCCAGAGATAGCCTTCTCCCACTTCCTGAAGACTTTCTCCTTTAAACTGGGACTTATATGGTCTTCCATATAAAATTTCAAATGGGCTAACCTCTTCTTTCGACCGAGGTTTAGTTCAAATTCTTAATAGAACCAGTGGTAAGGCTTGGTACCAATATAAATTCATTTCCTGACATATTTTACTAATCTGTTGTTTAATCATAGGGCTCATCTTTTCTACTTGCCCACTGGCCTGAGGCCTGTATGGAACATGTAGTTGCCAATCAATTTCTAATTTTTTGCTAATTTCTTGTAACAATTTTGCACTGAAGTGTGAGCCTTGGTCAGAAGAAATTGCTGCTGGTACTCCAAAACAAGGTAATATCTTGTTTTGTAACATTTTGATTACTTGCCTTGCATTATTTATTCTACAAGGGAATGCTTCTGGTCAGCCTGAGAAAATATTCATTAACACCAACAAATATCGATAACCTACTTTTCTCGGTAATTCAAAAAAATCTATTTGCCACTGCTGTCCTGGATAAATTCCTCTCCCATTTGTCCCAGTTTGATTCCTATTTTCAGTTTTAGGATTATTCTTAAGATATAGCTGTCATTGTTTTGTCACTAATTGAACTATGGTGTATAGATTCCTTCCTACAATTTGTTTGTCTAAGTATTGATATAGAGTTGCTACCCCAATGAGTTCTATTATGTTCCTCCTAAACTAGCTTCCAGAGTTGATTATAGGGAATTACAATTCGCCCATCAAGTATCTGAAACCAACCCTCTTTGTTTTCCTGTCCCTTCAGATCTTCAATCAATTTTCTATCCTCTTTTGAATACCTAGGTTTAGATTTTTCAATTGTTAGTTTGCCATCAGAGATTAAGGACATGATTTTAGATTGTTCAGATGCTTGTTTGGCTTCAAAATCGGCCAAATTATTTCCAATTTCCTGATTAGAATCACCTTGTTGATGCCCTATACAATACATAATAGCTACTTCTTCAGGTAGCTGAACAGCTTCCAGTAGCCACAGAATTTCTGTAGCATGTTTAATCTGTTTCCTTTGTGTGTTCAAAAGTGCTTGTTCTTTCCAGATGGCACCATGTGCATTGACCACACCAAATGTGTATTTAGAATCAGTCCAAATATTTATCCTTTTATCTTTAGTCAATTCCATGGCTCTCGTTAATGCTATTATTTCTGCCTTTTGGGCAGAGGTGTTTGGGGGTAAAGGTTTAGATACTATTACCTGTGAAGTGATGGTAATTGCATATCCTGCCTTCCATTCACCGTTTTTCATGAAACTAGCACCATCAGTAAACCAAGAATCGGCATGTTCCAGAGGCTTTTCTTTCAAATCTGGTAGGTTCTAATATACAGTCTCTATAGTGGCCAAGCAGTTGTGTGTTAGCGGTTCTGCCAATTGTTCCTGCAAAAAGGATGCTGGATTTACAACATTAGTGACCACAATTTTTATGCCATCATGGCCCACAAGGGTGGCCTGGTGTCTTAAAAAATGTGAAGGAGATAAACAGTGAGCTCCTTTCTGTTCCAGGACTGCTGATACAACATGGGACACTAGTCTAGTAATCTTTTGTCCCAAGGTGAATTTGTGAGCCTCCTCGGTATTCATGAAAACTGCTGCCACTGCCCTCTTACAGGGTCCTAGTTTCTGAGCAAAGACCCCAAAGCTATTCATTGTTTTTCATAGGCATATAGCCAAAAGGATTTAGTCATATCCAGAAGTCACAGAGCTGGAGCTCTCATTATCTCTGTTTTTAAATTTCTAACATCTCCCCTCTGCTGAATCAGTCCATTCCAAAGAGGGAGGGTTTCCTTTTAACAGTTCATATAGTGCTTTTGCCAGAACTCCATAATCTTGCATCCAAAGTCTGCACCATCCAGTCATTCCCAGGAACTTCCGGAGATCCTTGACGGTGGATGGTTGTGGAGTTTGACAAATGACTTGTTTTCTAGCGGTTCCAAGTTCTCTCTGTCCTCTTGTTGCTTCATATCCTAGATAGGAAACTCAGGTTTGAATTAGTTGGGCCTTTTGTTTGGATACCCAATAACCATTCAGTCCCAGAAAATTTAATAATTCCATCGTCCACTGGATACATTCTTCCTTTGTTTCTGTGGCAATTAATAGGTCATCCACATATTGTAACAGAGTCCCCTTCTGAGTGGGTGGTTTCCATGATCCTACTTCCCATACTAACTGATTTCCAAAAATCATTGGACTGTTTTTAAACCCTTGTGGTAATATCATCCAAGTTAATTGGGTTTTTCTTTTGGCGTCATGATTTCCCATTAGAAAGCAAATAAATTTTGGCTTTCTTTGGCCAATGGTAAGCAAAAGAAAGCATCGTTTATATCCAAGACGGCAAACCATTTTGGATTATTATTCAATTTAGTCAATAAGGTATACAGATTAGCTACTACTGGATGAATATCCTCTGCAATTTTGTTGATTGCTCCGAGATCTTGAACCAATCTGCAACTTTATTTCTCTACTGGCAAGATAGGAGTATTATATTCCGATTCACTTTCAATTAATAATCTATATTTTAGAATTTATCAATGATTTTTAATTCCATTTGATCCTCCAATTTTAAGGGATATTGTTTTATTCTAATTGGGCCGCCCCCCCCCCCCCCCCCCTTTTTATTTCTACTTTAACAGGCAAAGCATTTTTCACCTTACCTGGAACTTTAGATTCCCATACTCCCAGATATAGCTGATTAAGGATTTCTTCTATTTTATGGAGGTCCTCCTGTTCGCTTTTCTGATGAATTAAAAATAAACTCAAAACTGCAATTAATTGATCGTTTTTAAATCTTAATCCCATTTTGCCTTCTTTAAATGTTGCTTCTTGCCCTAATTGAGATTTTGGAGAATTTGGCATGCATAAAAATTTATGTATTCCTATTTGTTTTCCCAATTTGTACTTTAAGGGTTTCAGAAAGAATGCCGGGGGGGGGGGGGGGGGTGTGTTTTTTTTTCTTGGTGGCCAGTAGCTCCCACATTTGTAACAAATGCTTTTCCCTCTGATTTAACCCCCAATAAATTGCTCCTGTATCCACTAAAAATTCCACTTTATTTCTTCTAGTACCTAGTTTTAATTTAACCAGTGGATCTGCTAGGGTAGATTTCCCCAAGTCCCCATCAGCCTATTTTTAATTCAGTCACCGGAGCCACCTTGTGGGTATTCCTTTTAGGGCAGTCTCACTTCTAACGTCCAAGCTCTCCATAGCACGCAAAGCGATCTGGTTTCACAGGAGAACAACGTACTCCACCTACTTCCGCCCGACATCCCTCCTCCACCAGTTTCCACTTGTCCCAAAGCACCCACCGTAGCCGTGGCTACAGCACCACTCAGCTTTTTCTTTTCTACCTGTTCCCGATTCCCACACACTCTCCGTGCTTCCTCTTTCACTCCCATACACATTTATCCAACAAGCCCTTAATCCCCTCGGGACCACAGTCTGTCAACATGTCTGTTTTCCTGCCCCGGCACTCATCCCACACTCAGAGGAGCTGCGTGAGCTCCTTTCCTTTCCCCCTGGGTTATCCTTTTTTTTTTTTTTGGGGGGGGGGGGAGGGGGGGAGCAGTGGGCATTTTTTGTGTTTTTTTTTTTAACTTGAAACATCTTTCCCCAATATCACAGGCTGAACAACATCTCTCCAGTTTAGCTTTCTGGTTTTCCCTGTCCTTTTCCAGAGCCAAAATTAAGGGATCTGGTGGAGCTATATTAATTTCGCATTCCGTCTGTCACTCCAGGTGGTTTCTTAAAGTGAAAAACTTATCTGCATACATTACTTCATCCCATTTTCCTTGCTGCCTCAAAAACGACATTAATTTTAATAATGTGTTACAGTTCAGAGCTCCATTTTTAGGCCATTTTTCCTAATCTTCCAAAGTATACAAAGGCCACCATTGGTTACAATATTTTATCAACGTTTTCTCGTTTACTGAGCCCCCAGGAGACCCTCACAGTTCTTTCCAATGTGCCAAAATGCACCCTAAAGGACTCTTTTTCAAGATCTCTCCACTCTGCCGATTTCCCATTATCATTCTCACATTCACACACACACGGGATCCCACAGACACACTCCACAGTTACAACACCTAAGAAAGAGACTAAATTCAATCAATCAAGCAAACAACAATTAATAACACAGTTATAACAGCCTGTCACTAATACCAAAATCACAAGACCAAAATCATCACTATAACAAGCCACAGCATAAGTCAAATGCCTGTAAAATCCCAAACTACTTCTAGAAGACACCCCCTGCGTCTTGTAGGACCCAAACCACAAGATGCCTCCTGCTTCTTGTGGGTGTATACCAAACGGATGCAAGCAGCTGGGTATACACCTTTACTTATGAGATTTCCTATCTCAATTTACATAAGGCTTCCAAACCTCGCATACACTTACCAACCCAATTTAGTCTTTATGTAAGATGCCCCCTGTCCAAAACAGGGCAAGGAGAGGTCTTTAAATAATATGGGAGGTTTCCAGCTTAAATAGATTTTAAAACTACCATGGAAAATTTTTAACTCGAACCTGCTGAGCAATCGTACCTCCCGATGCACCTCAGCCGGCTTCCAGTGGCATTGATTTATGGAACAGAACTTCACAACTCACAAAGAGTTATAAAGCAGGCATGTTTATTGTGGCACCGGGTGCAAGGGGGATCGCTCCACCTAACTTGCACACTGAGAGCTCAACAAGCTAGGTATTTATTACACGCAAACATATGTATTCATTAGATTTCACAAGCATAGGAGGAGATTATTACAATTAGTTCCAAGAACTCATTAATACCATTCCTCTCCCCTCTATGCCTGCTCACTGCCATCTGGTGTTCTTGGGCCGGGGTCTTCTGGATGAAGTAAGAGGTCTTCCTCACTATGCACTTTTCACCCTTGGCACAGTTTCCCCATCTGGAAACCTTAAGTCTTATAGAGACTAGTTGAAACAGGTTCTTACAGTTGCAGAGTGGCTCCAAGAGCAAGGCCATGGATCCTTAGAGGCCTTGTGAGAGCAAAGCAAGATATAGGCCTTACAGGTAACCAGATACCGGATGTGGGAGGAGAATGTGAAGGAAGCTGTGTAGAACTAACCAATACTGTTCTGACTAGTAGGCGTGGCTAAACACCACGCGGATATAAGCGAAGTGCGCCACTAATAAAGCAGAAGTTTGCTTATCACCCATATTGGGTTGGCGTGTCTTACTTCTCCTTGCCGCTTACAAATGGCACCCAAACAGGGACATGGACTACAGGGCCACGGCTAACGGGGACCCGGAATACAGGGCCCCGGCTAGCAGGGACCCGGAATAGAGGGCCCTGAGTATCAGGGACCCGGAACGGCGAGTGAGCAGTGCCGGTGGCAGCGGCCTGGGAGCGCGGGAAATGCGACTGCTGTGGCGGGACGGACCCGGGTGCTTGGACTAACAGAAAGGAGTCCGCCGCTGGGGCGAACCAGACACTGCTGCTTCGGGAGGCCGATTCGGAGACCGAGGTTACAGGACGATCCAGAAGAGGACGATCCGGAAAAGGCCGGCCATGAAAATGGACCGAGAGGTAGCCCCTGATTTATTACAGCGCTTTTTATAAAAGTGGGGAATTGAGCCTGAGACTCTAAAGCAGCTAGCAGGTCTAGTGGCTGTAGGGAAGGCTAAGGGATTTTTTATAGATCCTAATACAGTTTTTGAGGAGAGTGAGTGGCGAAAGTTTGGTGATGAACTATTTGACTCAATGCTTAATGATGATAAAACGGCAAAGAAACTTGGTAAACCACGGAGAGAAGTAATAAACTGTACAAAAAGATACAAGGTGGAAAAGAAAACTGCCGCTGTAGCAACGGAGAAACTAGGAACAGACATCCCCGGTCTGTTGAAGCCAGGGGAGGATTACAACTCGTTTCCCCCAACTAGTGGGCCGCTCCCTGTGCTTGGAGCACAGGGTTTCCCCCCCCATTTCCTTTTCTCCCCCTCCTTCATCAGAAGGTGCAGTGGAGGAGGTGCAACCCCCTGCTCCCCCACCACCCCAGTTCCGAAAGTAGGGACTTTGAAAAGGACAGAGAAAGTATATTAGAAGGGATATGCATGATGAATGTCGAGGAAGCTGAAAGGAAGAGGGTGGTGCCTTGGCGCCAGATCGATTGGGGCGCCATTTTGAAGCACGCAGTAGAAAATAGAGATTATGCGCTAGCGGGAGATTTAAAGGAACTGCAAGCCTTTCCAACCCACTATGCCCTAGAGTGGAAATTTTTAACTCAGTTACGGAGGAGCCAGGTCTGCAGATGGCCACATACCGAACGAGAGACATCTGACAAGAAAGACATAGCTGCGAACAACGGAGACCCTGAGTTCGGCCCAGGATCAGACCCTGAATCCCCTAAATCCGAGCCAGATTTATATCCTCTGCTTCCAGACTCTTGACTTTTTGTCTCCCTGGTCGGTCTGCTCAGACTCACTGGCCCTGGAGACACTCAGCTGCAACAAAGCTTAATCAAAGATGCAATCATTACTGGTGAATTTTCTGCAATGGGCATCTCTGTATATCCTGTGTTTACTACACAGCAGGGGGCTAAAGAGTGGGAAGCTCTTGATCTCAAAATAGTTAAAGAGGCCTGACAAGCAGTGACCACGTATGGGTTAAAATCCTCTTATACTCAAGCTGTATATGTTATGATTTTTTCTTGCAATTGACAGGGGGAGCCCATACAGTTTCTCTGTGATACCCATGTACTAGAAGTTGGTAAAAATAAGTATGTCCAGGTTTCTATCAACCTTTGGAGACCTTTGTAGATACTGCTGGCCACTTCTTCCAGCACAGGCTGGCCACCTGTGTCGGAATGACTGTACATTTTGGTCAGTATAAAAGCCCAAGCCTCATGCGATGTGGGGGATGCAGAGCCTCTGCGGGGATGCCTGCTAAGGTTGAGCCTGCCACCTCGCACTGCAGTGATGCTTCTCGGAGCTGGTTTGCTATTAGTCTCCACAGAGTCCTTGTGCCACGGTCTGTATGTGGAACTGTAGCGGGAGTAATGATTGTCTGGATTTTGTGCTTCAAATACTGTAATTGTGCGGCGTGTGCTTGGGGGATCCCATATGCGTGTGCGTGTGCTGAGGGCAGACGGTGTTCTGTGTATTTTTCTTGTTGGGTTCATGTAAAAGCTTTCAATGGGTAGCTGTTTAACATTTTGGGCATGAAAGGGTTAATGTAAAGGTGCGGTTGCTAGCGGGTATTTATGGTTGCTGCTGAAGCAGGCAGGCCACTATAGCTGCTGCCCAGCAGGCAGGCTTTTGCAAGGATTAAAAAAAAAAAAAAAAAAAAAAAGGGGGGGGGGAGAGAAAGAAATTATGCTGCATTTAACCTGTCTAACCTGTCTACTTCTCAAGAACTGATAACCTGGGGGAGGGGGTATATTTGTGTCCTCCTGACTACAGGTCCATGGCGACTGCCTGCAAAGTTTGTGAAGCCTTGCCATGAGCTGGACAGACGAATGGAAAAAACTGATGCCTCAGCTACAGGAGCTGACTGTGAATACCCCAAGCAGAATGAGATAGAGGAAGAGAAAGAACAAATAACTGCAAAACATCACTTGGGGGCAACTGAAAAGTAACATCCTGAATATGTGTGCTTGTAAAGTAGCTATTGTTAGAGGTTGTGATTTTGTGTATAAAACCACCTGTATTTACTAGCTAGTTGCTAATAAGAAACTGCACCTTGTATTGTATAGATTTGTCACTTGTAAAAGAGATGTTAGAGTATGCAAATTTGCAGTAGCTGCTAGAAAATGCTAAGGCAAAAGCTAGATTTTAATACAATGGTAGTGTTATAAAGCAGGTAATGGAACAAATTAAGAGGGTGGGAGAATTCCACTGGTAAGAAATTTCTTTGGCTAGTCCCTGGCTACCATCAGCATCTTCAACATGCTGCTGCACCCTGTAATAGTTACTCTGTGTCCTGGGTTCAGCAGTAGCAGTCATTTTTTCTCCTTCTTGGTAGCTGGTGTAGTGCAGTGTTTTGACTTTCAGCTCAGGAACAGAGCTGATAACAAGGATGTTTTGGTTTGGCCAAGGACTTTGTGAGCCTCATGCTCTGCCAGGGAGGAGGGGAAGCCAGGAGGAAGCAGAGACAGGACACCTGACCCAAACTGACCAAAGAGGTATTCCATACCACAGCACGTCATGCCCAGGATGTAACTGGGAGTGAGCCGGAAGGGCTGGCAGACGGCAGGGTTGGAGGAGGTATTGGTCGGAGCTTGGTCGGGCTTGGGGGGCGAGTTATCGGTTCGCTGGTGCTGAGGTGTTGTATTCTCTTCCCTTGTTATTTCCTTTATCATTATTATCATTGGTGGTAGCAGTAGTGATTTGTGTTATACCTTGGTTACTAAACTGCTCTTATCTCAACCCGTGGGAGTTGCATTCTTTTCGATTCTCCCCTCTGTCCCTCCGAGAGCAGGGGGAGGGCAAGAAAGGGGGGGGGGGAAGTGAGCGAACGAATTACCTGACTGGGTTTAAACCACGACACTCTGCTAATGTAAACGTGTGTGTGTTTTGCCATTGTAGCGACTTGTTACTGGATAAAACAAAAGGGGGGAAGATGTGGAGACAGTGTTCTCACAGGAGAATGCATAAGTGGTACATAAACTTTGAATAGTCCTGAAAGATACAGCAAGGCCATGAGAGGGCCCAAGAAGCTTAAGCAAGCAAGATAAGAGGCTGGAATTCACCAAGTTAATGAGAACTGTGGACTGTTGGCAAGCTTTCAAGGTTGAGTTCTCACACCTGTGTTTAACCAGTTATATGCTAGTCACTAAGGGTCTTCAAGACATGTATCCAATCATAATATGCCAAATCACTGTAAGTGCTTCAGCTGGGGCCTTGGCTCAGTTAAACAAGCTAGGCTGCTGGCCATGGAAGAAAGTGAGGACCACTGGGTAGGCTGTTTCCCCACCTACTGGCAGCTGGCCATGGAAGAAAGTGAGGACCACTGGGTTGGAGAGGTTGGCCACCTCTGTATCCACCAAGGAGATGTCAACCACCTTGTTACCCAGGACGTGGCTGCTGTTTTCATCCTGTTGGAGAAGAAGAGGAAGCAGTGGCAGTGCGGGAAGGGAGAGATGCCAGGAGAGAAGTGGGTGAGAGTTCCCAAGGAGGTCTCCTCCTCTTTCTCCATCAAGCTTCTAGCTCATCTTTGAAGCATCTTCTGCAAGCGAGCACCAGCACCCTGGTCTGGGTGGCATCCCTGCTGCCCTGTACCACTGGACATGGTCTGGCTGCTGATGTCCACCAGGAGCACCCTGTGCTCTGCCACCTCCTCCCTCCCCTTTGCCATCACAAACAGGCTGCTCGGCATGTCCACTGTGATACCATGGACCTCTCTGACCTCCTGCAAGGAGACACTCATCAGGAGGGAGGTTGGGAGGACACTGGTGGGCCGAGACCAGGAGGCAGGCTGGGAGGACACTGGTGAGCCGAGACCAGGAGGCAGGCTGCCTAGGACCCACCTCTCTTTGGGAAGCAAAGACCAGATTCCAAGGAGCCTGAGAGGGCTGGACCCTCAGGACAGTCACATGCACAATGGCCTTTCTGAAGGGCTGGTTCTTCCCTTCAAGCTCCACCTTGGTCAGCATCTTCTCCAGCTCCCCAGGTTTGTTGTCAGGGAAGTGGTGCAGTGAGGGATGCAGACCACACGGCATCATCAGCAGTGGGAATGGCATGAGCCAGGAACTCACTGCTGAAGCACCTGCTGCTCTGTGGCCCCTGTGGCCAGCGCTGCAGGCTGGGCAATGAGCATGTCCAAGGCAGTGAGCTGCTCCTCCACGTCCTGCTCCCAGATGGGCATGTCCTCTGGTGCGGCTGGTGGACACACAGAAGGGAATGCCATAAAATGCACAGGCAGAGCCAGCTTTCTCGTGCCCCCAACCAACTGGGCACAGCCCTGGTGGGAGCAGAAAGCAGAGGGCTTCAAGGTAGCCCCAAGCCCAGGGAGCTGATGGACACCTCAACCCAGAAGGCTTCTCCTGCTGCCCAGAGCTCCCACCAAGGCCATTGGGACCAGGCTGGCTAGGTGCCTAGCAGCACAGACAGGACCTTGGAGGCCTCTGCAAAGCCTACAGTTTCCCAGGATTTTAGGGGGCTTGAAAAACTCCATCCTTCAGGAGCCTGGGTATCCAGGCCTGCCTCTGGACTGCTTGAAGCAAACCTACATCCTCTTCCATCACTGTTCATCTGTGTCTTCACATCAAAGGACTGTCGTGGTTTAAGCCCAGCCAGTAACTCAGCACCACACAGCCACTCACTTTCCCATCTTCCTCCCTCCCTGCTCCAGGTGAGATGGGGAGGAGAATGGAAAGAATGTAACTCCCACGGGTTGAGATAAGAACAGTCCAGTAACTAAAGTATAATATGAAACCTCTACTGCTACCACCAGTAATAATAATGATAAAGGAAATAACAAGGGGAGAGAATACAACCGCTCACCACCCACCGATCGATACCCAGCCTGACCTGAGCAGCAATCTGAGCCTTCTCGTAAACTGCCCCCAGTTTATATAGTGGGCATGACGTGCTGTGGTAAGGAATACCCCTTTGGCTAGTTTGGGTCAGGGGTCTTTTTTCTACTTCCTCCTGGCTTCCCCTCCTCCCTGGCAGAGCATGAGACTCACAAAGTCCTTGATTGGAGTAAATATTTCTTAGCAACCACTAAAAACATCAGTGTTATCAGCGCTGTTCCCAGGCTGAAAGTCAAAAACCACAGCACTGCACCAGCTACTAAGAAGGAGAAAAAAAAAATGAGTGCTACCGCTGAACCGAGGACAGTATCCACCCCTTATTCCATACCATTCACATCATGCTCAGATCCCACATTTTTCAATATACCATCGCTTTTGTCTCATATATATATATACACACACACAGTGTTCTGATACAAGCAGTTCTCCAGATGTCTTTAGTGAGTTGGCTTTCCAGAGTTTATGATGCCAAGTCTTAACTTGGCAGCTTGTCGGGAATGGCAGCGTAGCATATCAAATCTGTGCCATGCTTGCTTTATTTCACCAGTGATGAAAAGTCAGTAGTACAATGAGTCTTATTATTTGTCACTTCCAAGGGTAAAACAACTATTGTTTCATAACTTGGGGGACACAGGGTGTTAAAAGGTTTTTAAATCTGCACTTGGTCATGATTATACATTTTGGATGCTTGGTAATTTTAAACTAGTGGTGGGTGCAAAATTATTTTGCTTATAAACTTAGAAGCTGAGTTAGTATGTGACAAGAGGCACAGAAGTCAGATTTTGTTCTATAACCAACAAGAAGTTGGTTTTGAGGCACTGGAACAGGCTGCCAGAAGTCGTAAATGCACTCTTATTTAAATCACATGTAAAAAGCCTACACATGCACACACGCGGACACAGTCACTGGGCACAGGCAAATCCTCTGGACTGACCTTAGCACAAGCACTGCATTTCTATTTGTATCTTCTGAACCTAAACTACATATGATACATCAGTTTTCTATCCCAAGACATGCAGACTTTTGGTCTCTTCTGTTACTTGAAAATGAAACCATAAAGTGATTCTCCAGCTTCGTTCCCTCCCACCTGGCTACAATTGCTCCTAACCTCTGTGTGCCTCTGTTCCAAAGGAGAACCTCCACAGACCCTAGTTCTAATTTCTGGGTTTATTCTCTGGCCTCATGTGGTTAGTGAGATGAGTGGAAGTCAACAAGCAAGAACTAGCTGATTTTGTTGTTGTTTGCTTACAACTGGGTACAGTAGAAAAATCATGAGCTTAATAATCCTGTTTCCAGTTTTCCCTCTGGCTTGTGTTCAGAATGCTTTTCCTAACATGATCTTTAGAAGCCACAACATTCAGAGGAATTTCATTAAACTGAGTTAAACCATACTCCCTCAGTCAGTAACTTAACTTGAAATAAATACATGCCCTTTGATATAAGATGACTGTATGCTTCTAGATACCTTAACTCTAGATTTTTTAAGAGGGAAAATCAGTAACTTACTCTAGAGTGAGTATACTATTAATTCTGGTTTGTGACTTTTTCTTTTTTTTTAATTCCTACTTTTTCCCCTGACCATTTTAAAGATCCTGGTCTCAGGAGGTGGAAAATCCCAAACAGGAGTGATGATCCCTATACCACAGTATCCCTTATATTCAGCAGCCATACCTAGATGCTATCCAGGTGAACTACTATTTGGATGAAGAAATTTGTTGGGCTCTAGATGTGAATGAACTTCGCCATTCCTTGAAGGAAGCTAAGGCATACTGCCATCTGAAAGCCCTCTGCATCATCAGCCCTGGAAATCCCACAGGTCTGTAGCAATTTTGGTAAATGGATGGGTTTTAACAATATTTTGTTGTTTTTTTTTTTCCTTCTTCCATTCATTTGACATCACAGGCAAATTCTAAATACCTATGAAATATGTAAAATTGAATTCTAGAGGTCAGTGCTTTAAGTAGGACAGCATGTCTTACTTTTAGAAACTTATTTTCAGTGTCATGGAACTCCAGGGATTTAGGAAGACAGGAGAGAGCAGGTTCACTTCACTGGATCCCATTTGAAGCCACTGCTTCCAGTGAACTTTTGCAGGCTTGTGGAATCACTTGGCCAATTCTGATCTTTATCAAAGACCTTGTCTCCTCTTGCCACTGAAAGGCAATGACTAAACACTCTGAACTCAGTGACAACCATTGCTTCCCTCAGAATAATTTAGGGTTTTGAGTAGCTGAGGTTGATTAGTGAGAAACTAGCTCCCACATCATGCAAATATTTCAAATGATCAGTTATAGAGTACTCATAATAAGTTATTAATTACTATATCTCACACTTCCTTTGCTTAAGATGGACTAAGTTACCTTGAACCATAATTCCTCCAAAAATGTTCCATAATTTCACACTTAGTAAAGTGAATTATAAAATTCAATAGCACTTTTCTGAGAAAGGAGGATATCTCACTGAAAAGCTAATAGTCTAACTAGGTCTGGGCGAAAAGATTTATATATATATATATATGCTCCACTAACTTTCTTCTTGCTTTAAAAATCAAACCATAGGACAGGTGCAAAACAAAAAGTTCAATGAAGATGTGATATACTTTTCTTGGGAAGAGGAACTTTTTCTTGTGGCTCAGGAAGTTGGGGCTGTTCAGCCTGGAGAAGAGAAAGCTGCGTGGAGACCTCATAGCAGCCTTCCAGGATCTGAAGGGGGCCTATAGGGATGCTGCAGAGGGACTCTTCATTAGAGACTGTAGTGATAGGACAAGGGGTAATGAGTTAAAACTTAAACAGGGGAAGTTTAGATTGGATATAAGAAGGAAATTCTTTCCTGTTAGGGTGGTGAGGCACTAGAATGGGTTGCCCAGGGAGGTTGTGAATGCTCCATCCCTGGCAGTGTTCAAGACCAGGTTGGACAAGGCCTTGGGTGATATGATTTAGCATAAGGTGCCCCTGCCCATGTCAGGGGGGTTGGAACTAGATAATCTTAAGGTCCTTTCCAACACTGACTATTCTATGATTCTATCAGCAAGGGGACACGAGCAAGGAGACACAAGGAGGAACTTTGCTGGAACTGACCTAAAAACCTATGATACTAAGACTACTTCAAATGAAAGAATCAGAAGGAAAATAAATTAAAAAATGGAATCATAGAATAGTTAGGGTTGGAAAGGACCTTAAGATCATCTAGTTCCAACCCCCCTGCCATGGGCAGGAACACCTCACACTAAACCATACCTCCCAAGGCTTTGTCCAACCTGGCCTTGAACACTGCCAGGGATGGAGCATTCACAACCTCCCTGGGCAACCCATTCCAGTGCCTCACCACCCTAACAGTAAAGAATTTCTTCCTTATATCCAATCTAAAAATACAACTAAAGGTTAAGTTACGCAAAGATGCTCACTGTTCTTCCAAAGGCTAAACTGTTAAGTATGGCCACATGAGAAAAAATGAATCATTACAGTAATTATTATTTAAAAAAACTTGTGACTTTTAATGGCTTTAAGTTTTAAGTATTACCAGTTTCTTCAGACCTGGCTCTCTAAAATGTCATCTTCTGACTATTCAGATTTACCAGGACAATGTGTACTCTGAAGGATGCCAGTTTCATTCTTTAAAATAGATTCTGTATGAGATGGAACCAGAGCATTATAACAATGTTGAGCTGGCCACTTTTCACTCTGCCTCTAAGGGATACATGGGTGAATAAGACTGCTTTAGGATTTTTTTATTTCACCTTCCTCATTAATCCGGTTGGACAGCCGTTCACGTTACTGACATGAAGGTAATCCACCATCTTTTATATGAGATTAAACTTACAGAGCAATGCAATGTTGGCCTTTTGCAGTGATAAGGACACTGTGCCAGACAAATACGTGGCAGAGGAAGCTACTAACTTCAGAGAGCTTGCAGCATCAACTACAAGCACTGTGTGAAAAAACACTAGTGTTTTAAAACATTATCCAAGTTCCCTTTCACACAATTCCTTGGTCAATAAAGAAAACAGGTTTGATCATTTGTACAAAACCCAAGGTACTCATACCTCTGTTGTCATTTTATTTGGATGCATGTAAGATGACAAGTTTCTGCAAGGAATTCTACTTTTAAGGATATGACTTTTAATGGTCTTATGCATTCAATACTACATGCAGTCAGGCCTTTCTAATGTTCTGTGTTATTACAAGTTTGTTAAATACTATCTTCACCTGATTAGAATTTATACAACCTGTAACCATTTGCATCGGGCAGAGCAGGTTATTCACTTTGCTGGCTTTGAAGCACTGCATATTCCACAGACCAAACAGCAGTAAAATAGCAAAAGCCAAGCCTCAACTCTGAAACAGGGTCCTTCTTATACAGGAAGAAGGTTTCCCAATGCTTGTCCAAACCCTGGCAGCACAGGCACTGTCTGCCACAGCCTGGGGCCTGTGCCTGACACCCTCCTGCGCTGTGTACTACTCACCGCTGGGATGAAAGCGGTCACCTGCCCCATCACAGGTCCTCATGGGCTGAGCTCAGCAGCGGCCGCTTCCAAGCAATTAAAGAAAAAGCACAATTAATTTGGTTCCACCAGGACAGAGTGCGTGTGCGTGTGCGTGTGCGTGTGGATCTGGGTCAGCCTGCCCAGCTCCTGTCAGGACGCGAGGGCTTAGGTTTCGTGCCTGTCTAGATGCACCCAAGCCCATTCCTAGGGCACCACAGAGATGGGGGACCCCAAACTTCTCACCCTCCCCGCCTCCCTTTCTTCCCTTCCAACGAGAGGCCTAGCACCCCCAGGGTACCCTCTCCGTCGCGCCCTGGCAGCTCTCGACCCACAGGCCGGGGCCTCCTGTGCCGCCCAGTCCCCTTACGGACACAGCCCCTCTCCAGGGGGCCAGGACGCCCGTTCCCACCACCCCGGAGGGTGTGTCCGATGGGGGAGGGGAGAGAGATCCCCGCTCTTACAAAAGCTTCCTGGGCGGAGACTACTGCGTTTGTCCGGTGGGGTGGTGGCTATGCCTTGGAGGAAGTCCCCTGGCAAGTGGTGTAGCACTGGTTTGGGTGGGGTGCGCGGCTGTGGTGTTCTCTTCCAAGAGACGAAGAATCAGCGTATCGCGCTGTTTTTCCACGATTTCGACCAGCAGGGTAGGACCGGAGGTGTTGGCAAGGGCCCCGGGGATGCTCTGATAGGTGCTGGCCCTCGCAGGTGGTGAAGTGGGCACCGTGGCGGTACTGATGGTGCCCGCACGCCTGCGCTTGCTTGTCCGGTGGGGTGAGCCTACGAGCCGGAGTAAGGCGGTCCGTAAGGAGCGATGAACGGTTCACCTTTCCCTGAGGGGTGGCTCGCGGGCCTCGGTTCGGTGGCGGGCGGGCTGAGGGCCTGCCGTTGCGGTGCACGCCGTGCTCCTGACAGCCTCGGGAGGGTTCCCGCGTCATTCAATCCGCATAAAACATTAACTTTTTTTTTTCAATGCGTTCTAGCAGTGCTGTTACTTGGAAGCATGTAATGCATATGGTGGTAAGAGCCTATTCTGTTTTAAAGCCAAGGAAAATATCCGGGAAATGAAGAAGGAACTCGATTCGCTTTTGCGAACAGCTGAGAAGGCATTTACAGTAGAGCTGCTGAAGATGCCGATTGCTATCAGGAAAATGAAGAGAAAAGATTTGCTTAGTAAGTGTGTGTCCTCTGGTTTCAGCTGCGATGCAGTCAATGATCTTCCCAGTAATTGGAACAGTGCAGTGTTTTGACTTTAGCCAGAAAACAGTGTTGATGGCCCAGAGGTGATTTGGTTACCACTGAGCAGTACTCACAGAGCTAAGGCCTTGTCTGCCTCTCACCTGCAAGCAAGGAGGCTGGGGGGCATAAGGAGGAGGGGACTCTGGGAGCAGTGGTATTTATCTTCCGGAGTCACTGTGAGGTGTGGAGTCCTGCTGTCCTGGGGATGGCTGAGCAGTTGCCTGCAGTGGGAAGTGGTGAACCTGAAATCAGCCTGTCTGGGAGTGAGTGGGTAGCTGCTTTGGAGACAGAGATTAAGCCATTGTCTGCTTTGCCTGGGGTTAAGCACACAGCTGTGGGTGTGGCCTTATATTTGTGAGGGATGCAGTCATAATTAAAGCATGATGCAACCCTGACTGATGTGAAAAAGCCTATAACTGTAGTGACTTTTTATATAGAATCTTGCTTTGCATGCTGTTAGCTAATTGGCAGTGGTATTGTACTGCGGAGGCTTGCTCAGTGTGTGCTCTTGGTCAAGTAGACTGACCTGTGTAACACAGGGTGTAGAATTAGTTGGTAACGGTGCGTGAAGTCCATAGCCTTATTTCATGTGTGCTTTTAAGTCATCTTATTTAAAGCCCTATGTGTTGGGGACAATAGATTATGGTCTGTGGTGAAACACGCAAAGATAGAAAAGTACTGTCTGTACACTTTGGCTCCTCTCTGGAGAGTCCTGCTTTTGTTGCTCCCTGGAAGGTCCAGCTTTGGTTCCTCCCTGGAAAGTTCTGCTTTAGAACTCCCTGGATAAGTCCCGACCCTTAGAGACCTTTCTAGATATTGCTGGCCCCTTCTTCTGACGTAGGCTGCCCCTTGTGTCAGAATGAGTGTGCATTTCTGTTAGTATAAAAGCCTGAACCTCATGCGATGCGGGGAGACAGAGTTTCATACCACCTAGGTCAATGTTGTTTCCGCAGGGGTGCCTGCTAAGGTTGAGCCTGCCACCTCGCACTGCAATGATGTTTCTCAGAGCTGGTTTCCTCATTGTCATTACATGGTCTTTGGGGTTGGTAAGATAACCAAGCATCAGAAGTATCTTTTACTGTATCTGTTAGTATCTCTATATTTTCCTATATTAATAAACTAGTTCTCAGTTTTGTTTCTCTCACTTGGAATCCTCGAGCTCTGGAACACCTGAAGTGATGAGGAATAATTACAATTTTAGTATTTCCTGTGTGTATAAATGTGAGCACTTCTTTCCATCTGAATCTGTTGGTCCTAGACACAGAGATTTTGTCTTTCTGTTAAGTCTTTTACTACTGAGCCTTTGTTATCTAGTTTGTTTACCTGTAATGGCAAATGTATTTATGCAGCAGTTAAAGCTGTGGTGCATGGTTGGCATCAGATATATATTCTGGTAAGAATTGATGTGTTTAGAATCTGTCTTGCAGTTGGAGATTGCAGGGGCCTCATAAAGGTCCAGCGTAAAACTCTTGAACTTCATTTTACTGTAAGCCTTTGCTGAGTATGTAGTTCAATGTCTGTCTTGAAAACTTCTGCCTTAAAAGCATTAGCTTTCAGCTGTGCAGTGTATGGGGGATTTTCTTCTTGGAATTCAGGTTATATACTGTGTGACTATGCTTAGTGTTCTTTCAAAGATCAGACATATTGAAATGGCCTAAGATTTTCATTGTTGCTTTGTAGGGGTGACTGTCCCAAAAGACTTGAATCTTGTTCTAATGCAACATACCTGCTAGCTAAGTTTAGTTGTTTAAGCAACTGTAATCCTGAATTACTTGCTCAGCTTCATAGCATACAAGAAAAGAACCTGCAGAGAATAATTATGTAAGTAGCACTATATAAATAAGGTATACTTTCTTGAGTTACAGATTTGCGAGAAGGTGAGGAAGTGGCTCTTGCTGCTGCAGCGGTAAGTGGTGTTTTCAAATTTCATCACTTCTTACAGAATAGAAGTCTTCTTCCTGCTGTAAGCATTTTGGACTAATGTTTTTATTTGGCTGTCTGTTTAAAGACAAGATGGTACAAGAAGGCTAGCCAGTTAGCCAGCCAGCCACAGTGCAATTATGAACATTACCTAAAGATTTAGGGTCATCTGCAGGCAGATATCTGGATGGTTCTGGAGGAAAAAAAAGATCAAACCAAAACAAACAAAAAACCCCATGGAAAACTAACTGGTGTTTAGCCAATTCCGCTTCTGTCACTTTTAGTTGACTGCCTTTTGTAGGATAATAGGCATTTACTGAGCAAAATCTTTTGACTTTCCCTTGTTGGATAATCTTTGTTTTTTAGACTGACTATTCTCTGGAAGACATAGCAAATCCAAAACTGGTGAGGACCAACAGCAAAAAAGGCAAGTCAATACATTAATAGATAGTTTGGTTCCTAATTTACTTTTTTTTTTATTGGCTTGATCTGAGCATTTGTAAAGTGAATTTTAAGCCCAAAGGATACAAGAGGGAGAAGTGTCTAACTGTAAGTGTAGCATACAGGTCCCTTCAGCATTCGGTATGGAGGATCATGAGCTTTGCTACTCTTGAGGTACTTTAAAACATGAGATAAGAGTTCCTGCCCTTTGGGTTTATCACTGAAAATGGTGAGAAGAGACAGATTTAACTGACTTGTCAGTGCTGTACAGTATAGCAGAAGAGCTAGGAGAGCCACTTGTATTTTCTCATAGGTCCCTCCTGCCTGTTGAAGTTTGTAAGGGAAATGCCATTTCTCCTCATACTCCAAAATATGCAACAAGAAGGACACTGCCACTGAAAAGTAATTCTATTTTGTCTGGGGCTTGAAGGGGTATTTAGTGCCTTCTAACCATGCTGTGTATCACTGTGTCTGATGAACATGCATAGTTTGCTTTCAACTCTGATCCAGGTGAGTGGCCATCAGTAGCTTTCAGTAGGTAAATAGGCTTCAAACAAATGAGTTTGAAATGGTCTTTTGTGCTCTTCATAAAACCTTTTTCTTGTCTTTCTAATGTGTTTCTAGTTAAAGTAACTACAATTGTTGAATATGAAGATGCCAAGCATATTTCTGCAAAGAAAATATCTAAAAAGGTAAGTTTATTTTTAACAACCAATGTAAGGGCTTTATCAGTTGTGACCTGCTATGAGCCCTGCTAGATCCATGACTGGGCAGGCCAGTGGCTTGATGTTAGCTTGAAAAATCAATTGTTTTAAATTTGGTATATTTTAAGCAAGGCTAAACTGTGTAGCAAATTAATTTCATGATGAAATAAGATATCTGTACTTCTGGTAACTAATTCACACAGACTTGCAAGCACTGGCATAGTCTTTCTCTGTTCACTTGCCAGCAAGTGTTGATGGTTTGAGGAGCCATTTTCTTCTGATTTTAGGGGGGGAACCAATAAAACCCCAACCTTATCTTTGATTTAATACATGCTTTTATATATTTGAGTGACTTGTGCATTCTTTTCCACCTTGATCTCTAAAAGAGCACAAGTGTGTTAATTTTACCGCCTCAGTTTGTGTGATGTAGTGCCTCAGCCAGACATGGAAGTATGTAGCAAGATGACAACAAAGACTAAAAGATTACATGTGGAGTTACAGGCATTAATTATAAGAGAGCTTAAAGGTTGGAAGTGTGTGTATTAGAAAGGTGGCTGTTTGTACAGAACTTCAATATGATCTTTGGGCTTTATGGAACTTGACATTTTATGTGTATGTGGAACTTTATAAAAGGCAGTACTATGGGGCTTAACTTGCTTTGGGTCCCCCCCCCCCCCCCCCGGAATTCCTAAATATTTCCAGGGAACAATACTGTATAATTTTTGTCTTAAAATGACACTTCTTTTAACTGAAATCTTGTATATGTATTTTCAGATTTCTAAAACAAAGTTGCTGGCTTCACTGTCACCTAGTTTAAATGGCAAACTGAACCCTTTTTCTAGGTAAGACTGATCTTTGATGGCTTAACTCACCTGAACCTGTGAATGCTGAATAAAACTCTTTTCAAATGAAGTAGCTGAGATTTGAGCCCAAGAAGAATACATTTGATAAAGATGTTTTCCAAAACCTGAATTAGATGCGTTGTAGTGATACCCACCTGAACAAAAAAGTACCTCTAGCTGATAAAGGGATATAGTGGTACCTCTTGCTCGCTGAGTGGTGCACAGTTCTGAATCTGTGTTATCAATGTTGATTTCCAAACAATACTGAATGGAAGCAAGTCTGTAAGGGAAACCTCCTTCTTGCTGTGTTAGGAGTAATGAATTGTTCTGTAATGGTTATTACACAGCTGAAATGGAGGTGTCATTAGTAGGAAAATGCACACATGCAAAAAAAAAAAAGGTGCTAAAGCTGCTTACGGTCACAGTGGACCAAATTCAAGACTCACTATAGGATCTAATGAATTAAAAACTTTGTGGAGATCTGAATAAAATTTTTTTAGAAGCTCCTGCTACTCCTACAGCTCCAGTGTGCATGCTTATATGCACGGACACTTGATGCATTTCTCTGAAAACAATCTGAACTTAAGTTAAACAACATATTGGTGTTTAATGTGCCTAAAAGATTTTAATTGCTTTCTTGAACTGGGATTACAGAAGTTTTGGCTCAACAAAATTTAACCAGAAAAGGCTGCTTTGCCTGGGGAAGTCTACAACTTCTCAGTCTTTGAAGCTTGTTGTTGTTTGAGTACACTAATGCTGGGATAAACCCACATGCCGTTATGATATCTTCAGAATGTGTGTGGGGAAAGGGAGATTAGAGGAATGAGTGAAGTAAACTTCTGTCATCAAGATATCTGTGAACTGAGTCAAAATCCAAAACTGGAAAAATTTGTTCTCTGGATTCAGGTCAACCATACAGGGCAAATATCCTGAGAACTAATTAGAAAAATTTAATTCTTGCTGAAAAAGACTTCCCAAGGAAACTTTGCACACTCGGATAGAAAGTTGTGGATGATACCTTAGTTATGTTCAACTCGAGTACTGCAGCCCTCTCTTACCTACTAACATAAATGACTTTCTTTCCCCTATGGTGTTAGGTCCCATTATATCATGTCTAACTCAGGAGGGCTTCCTCACATGTATATATACTAGGCCTCTGTTGTAGAGCACTTTAGCATTCTCTAGTTCACCAGTTGTCTGCCTTCATCCTAGCTAAAATGCTACAGTGGAAGTAGATGAGGAAGTAAAAGAACTAAACAAAAGCAATGACTGATTCTATTTCTGTCTTTTTTTTTTGTTTTGTTGTTTGTGTTTTTTTTATTAGGTCTCTTCACTCATCTGCAAGCGTGACTGAAGCTGTTAAGTCTCCTGCTTCTGATTGTAGCATCACAAATTTCAAAGCCACCCCAAAGGTATCTAAAAGGTAAGGTTTTTTTTGGCTTGTTCTTAATAAATAACTTTAAATACCAAGGCACTATACATTACATTAATATCAATCTAGACTTAATAGGTCTTCATGGTCTGCCACTAAATTTTTTTGGTAGTGGTTATGTGACCCAGTTGCACACCTCCTGTTCTGAGTGTGGGTGTTAACTTGCGTTCTTACAGAGGTACAGGATTTGATGATGTAACGAAGTCAATTAAAATAAAACAAAAAAAAAAACAACCGGATCTAGAATATAAATTCTATTTCCACTCACTGTTGTGTGAAGGTATAGTTTATGGTTTAAACTAATTCTCAGAACCCAAACTACGTAGAACCAATCTCGGATACTGCTACTTTTGCTGGACTATTAAACTGAATAGAAGATGTTACAGCACCAAAAGTTTTTTTTATATGTATATATATTTTATTTTTATTTTAAGGGAAAGGGGAGAATGTGAAGAAAACCAGTGAGAAGAAAGAGTTGGTAAAGGATTTTCTGCCTTGATTGGAAGCTATATTCATGAGCTTTTTGACTCCATAGGATAGGGGAGTTGCTCATTAAAAATGCTGCTGTTGTGTTTTGTTGTTTTTTTTATTTTCTTTTTACAAAACAAATGAGCAATTGTTTAGCTAGGAACATGTTTCCCATCTTAAAATTCTACTGAACAAAAATTCTGAAGCCTACATTAGCGATATTATGTTGTTGTTGTTTGGTTTCTTTTTTTGTGATGTTAAATGTGAAATGTTTTCCAAATCTGATTAAGCATGTAGGTACAGTGTGCTTATTTAAAAAAAAAACCCAAACAGAAAACCCATCACAATCTTTGGCAGATGTGTGCAGATACCTTTGAAGTTCTGTTAAAAGAAATCCTGCCATAGCAGTGTAATCTGACTGGAACATAGGGTTCTGGTCAGAGGAGTGAACATGGTGTCTCCTTGAACCTTATTTTTATGAAACTGAAACATAATGAGGAATACTATCTTCTTGTCCATGCTTTTCAACACACTATCCTAGCATAAGAGCACTGAACACTTCCTTTCATAACAACTCCATGAATCTCCTGTTAGCTCATATATTTTATATATGTGTACATGAAACACAGTAAGGTGCTATTTCAAAACAGATGTGAGTACTGTCAATCCTTTCAAGTAGGGTAAAACATAACACTATTTCAGAATTGCTTTAACTATGGGCCTGCTAGCTGGCCAAAATGCTGCTTGAATGGCAAGGATTAACAAATGTTCTTTAGCAAGGTGAAAGGCTGGGCATGCTTTCTAATGAAGGAAAAGGTATTTAAAGGAAAATGTCTTGCGCCAAGCATAAGGATAATAGTACAGCTCACTCTTAAATCTTCCACAGTCATACTGCTGGCTGAATGACCCTGAGTGCTTCTTAAAATGCAGTATTAAACAGGTCGCTGTCTAGGAGTACAGCTGTATTACTCTACTACTCTATTCTGGTTTCCCTGCACAACAAAAGAAGGCTTCTGTTTCTCTAGAGTTGGAAGCTGGATGCTGCTTCTAGCACTGATAAAGGACTGAAGGAACATAGCTTCCGCTATTCAGCCATGAAAGCATTAGCATTTGTCAGGCTTAGGCTCAGCATTTACAATGTTTACTCATTAAGAATGTCTCATTTAATCTAGTCATTATTTTAAAATTGCTGTTTAGAAATGAACTCATTTTTATGTCTCCTAGCACTTTGTTATTTAGGCTGCCTTTATAGCTGGTTCAACTTCCTATACTGATCTAGGTTACTAAAGCCAAGAGCTAGAGAATCACCACAGGGGTAAAGCCTTTGCTAATCTATTATGTGTGGAAGGCGAGAGATGTTGCCAATAATTGCCCTTGCAACAGCAGCTACTGGTATATGACATAGCATTAGCAGCTGGTGTACTTCTCACTGTTCTTTACTGAAGTCTGTGAGAAGAATTTAGTACTCAGTCACCTACCAGTGGTCCTAGGTTCATAAATGAAAATAACATACTACTACACAAAGTTAATATGGAGGCTGGGGGGTGGGGTGGGGGGGATATATTCTTTTATCCTTATGGAAATGGACTTCTTGGAGGTCAGCAGACTGAGAACACTTATGTTGCTACTATCCATTGATAAATACAGCCTTTTATCTGTTAGTGCTCTCCACATCCTTAATATGCTCTAATAAAACAAATACAGAAAGCAAAACCATACTAAGATCAGAATACTGATGTAAAAATAAGGCAAACAGCATGTTCTTGTTCTAGGTATGTGTCCAAATCAGATCTGGCTTTGGACTTGTAATGCAGTGTAGTTTGAAGCCAAGATCTAACAATGGGAGTTAGAATACTTTTTTATATTCTTGTAACTGCAGCTCTTTCAGGAGGTAGTATTTGTAATAAGTCAACAGATTTTATATTTGCCTTGCATTTGCAACTGATACTTCTGGAAAAAATGAAAAGGTTTACAAGTTTCTAATAATTTAGAGGTATGAAAGGCTTTTTGTTTTAAGTTGGGACAGCAATTATTACACTTTTAAATTAAAATATAATGGTATAAATTGATTTTTTTTTTCCTAAAAAACCTATTATGGTTCCTTTTATGTTTCTGACATTATAAGGGATAACTTTGTTCTTGATGCATCTCATGGAAGGATGGTGATTTCTATTATCTGTCCACAATATTTGTGTGTACTGTAATAAAGTTAATGTACATTTTTGTGGAATAATCCTGTAAAGGTAAGATGCTTCTTTTCAATGTCTTTGAAATATTGTGCTAGTAACAGACAATCCTTACTTTCAGATGCATGTTTCTAAGTTTGATTTTCCTACAGGTGCTACTTATCATGGTACTTCAGAGGTATGAGACTTCCAAATAATAAGACTTTTTTTTTGGTGGGGGGGGTTGGTTTTTTTCTTAGTTTTTGTGGCTTTGTTGGTTTTTTCTTTTGTTTCTCCCCCCCCCCCCCCCCCCAAGTTCTCAATTTTCTATGTCACTGAAGCAGCATTTGCTGAATTGCACTATGAAGCATTAAGCTCATGTTCAAACTAGTATTTACTTTAATCCATGTACCTGGTCATTAATTTCTGCATTGCTCCAATTTATGGACTTGAAGTTTTTTGAACTTGTTACCACAAAACTATTCTCTATACATAGAGATAGTCTTAGATGTGTTTTGTGCTCATAATTAATCGTAGCTTTTTATGTAAGGGGTTGTAACCAAGAGTTAAGCAAGCCAGACCCCTCTTTTCACAGAGGGGATCCATTGGCTTGTTGAGGCTGATTGACTGTGACCTGAAACCTTTGGTGAGGGATTTGTTTGGTATTGTCAGGTGGTTCGTTCTAAAAATACTTCTTAACTGGCTAGTAGGAGATTAAACTTACAGAGCAATGCAATGTTGGCCTTTTGCAGTGATAAGGACACTGTGCCAGACAAATACGTGGCAGAGGAAGCTACTAACTTCAGAGAGCTTGCAGCATCAACTACAAGCACTGTGTGAAAAAACACTAGTGTTTTAAAACATTATCCAAGTTCCCTTT
Source organism: Pezoporus wallicus (assembly GCF_028554395.1). Classification (NCBI taxonomy): domain Eukaryota; kingdom Metazoa; phylum Chordata; class Aves; order Psittaciformes; family Psittacidae; genus Pezoporus; species Pezoporus wallicus. Next base: position 29,951 of record NW_026641660.1, read on the forward strand.
CACACAATTCCTTGGTCAATAAAGAAAACAGGTTTGATCATTTGTACAAAACCCAAGGTACTCATACCTCTGTTGTCATTTTATTTGGATGCATGTAAGATGACAAGTTTCTGCAAGGAATTCTACTTTTAAGGATATGACTTTTAATGGTCTTATGCATTCAATACTACATGCAGTCAGGCCTTTCTAATGTTCTGTGTTATTACAAGTTTGTTAAATACTATCTTCACCTGATTAGAATTTATACAACCTGTAACCATTTGCATCGGGCAGAGCAGGCTTTGAAGCACTGCATATTCCACAGACCAAACAGCAGTAAAATAGCAAAAGCCAAGCCTCAACTCTGAAACAGGGTCCTTCTTATACAGGAAGAAGGTTTCCCAATGCTTGTCCAAACCCTGGCAGCACAGGCACTGTCTGCCACAGCCTGGGGCCTGTGCCTGACACCCTCCTGCGCTGTGTACTACTCACCGCTGGGATGAAAGCGGTCACCTGCCCCATCACAGGTCCTCATGGGCTGAGCTCAGCAGCGGCCGCTTCCAAGCAATTAAAGAAAAAGCACAATTAATTTGGTTCCACCAGGACAGAGTGCGTGTGCGTGTGGATCTGGGTCAGCCTGCCCAGCTCCTGTCAGGACGCGAGGGCTTCTTCTAATCCATGTTGGTTTCCCTGTGCAATGAAATAAGTCTTTTGTTTCTCTAGTATATGTATGTGGTGTTTCACAGCACAGACTCAAGTTGATGAAGAGGCTCAAATCCTGCTTTATTACAACCAAGCCCTTTTAATCCCCCTGTTTGGTACTTTCCCAACCTGTGCATACCTACAGCATTCAATCTCATTGGCCCCTGTAAAACTCCAGGTAAATAGTCTAGTCACAATGCTGCTGACGCTTTCACAGCCCTCACATCCTCTGGCCTTCAAGCACCCCAACTCATTGCCCCAGGGCTTGTCAAAGCACCAAGGCCTCAGAGCTCCTTCATGAAAGTCTTATTGCCTTTACTCCCCACATATATAGGTCTATAACTTCTTAGTCTTTTAAGGTTGCTTTTATTCAAGCAATTTTCAAATATAAGTTCTACATCCACTTGCTGTTTTGTGAAGGTATAGTTTAGAGCTTAAGCTAATTCTTAGAGCCCAAGCTTGATTGAAATGTCACTAATTTTGCTGTGTTTAAAAAATAAAAATTAGCCCTGAAAAAAATCCTGATAATTTAAGTTGACAATTGGTTCTTTGCATATTGAACTATTAAGGTTTTTCAGTTAATTACATTCACTATACCCTACGGAGTTTTGTTCTGGTATAAGTAATCAGCTGAAGTTGAGGGGTGAAGAACTTTACTCAAATGTGTCGTGAAACCAGCAAGTGGCTTAGTTTCACCTTGACCTGCTATAAATGTTAGAGGCTTGTTTCCATGGAGAGCATAAACTCTTCCTTCTAGATGGCTCTGGTGCCTTCTGCGGCATTAGCAAACTGCCGTTTTCTATCTCATATTTGCCAAGGCTCACAAAACTACAACCAAGTTTCAATTCCTGTTATAATCTCTCTATTATTCTCTTTCTCTTGCTGAGTAAGAACTATACTCCTGTTAATTCTCTATTGCAATTGAATGGTAATGGCCTTACCTTTAGTGCAGGGAAGTGAACTGTTTTGAATCAGAATGAAATTGAACGTAACTTTGGAGTACATAGTACCTCACCCTTCTGAAGATAAGGGTACCCGGGCTTTTGGATCAAGTAATGTGCGGCAGTAGAAGTCTATCTAGATGTAAGAAATATTAATCAGTTTACAGTCTTGCAGGTACTCGTAGACTTGAGTCTAGCTACTTTTAAGTTACAGGTCTGGAAGTTTTGTGTTTTATGACACGGACCTGCCTCTGTAGGTAAAGAATGTGGGAGTGCTTGCTTGCTGCTCACTTTAACAATAGTGACTTTTTTTTTCTGTCAAGTTTTGTTGGGTAGCTTGAACTAAAATGAATTTTTCCCCTTTAGAGTGAGCTGACTGTACTATGTGGAAAGGCAACAGCTAAACCAAGGTAATGGAAACGTCTGTAATTACAGAATACTCATGACGGCTCTTGCTTGCTGCCTCTGAAGTGTTTAGACAATGTCTATAATGTCTTAATAAAGCTGTATGCTACCCAATAAATGTTTTTATATAAGGCTTACAATGTGATGTGTATTACTAAATTCCTGTTATCTCTGAAGGATACAAAAGTAGAAGAAAATTCTTTTTCTAACAACTTTATAAAAGGCTTAGTTAACATCTAACCTTCGTTCACAGTAAAATGAACAGTAATAGGTTATTATGTAGGGAATAAGTTGTAACTCTCCTGTTCTAAATAGAACTCTGGTATTTTTACATAACTAAGTATAGACATCTAATGTCATTTGTCCATGCACATCGCAAGCAGAATATAGTGTTGGTTTACTACTCGTCTTTAGTCTTCTCTGTACCAATTTCCTTGAATTGAACTCTGCAAATAAGCTGAAGCATGAGTTTCTAAGTTCTTGAATAGCACTTTAAGGCATGTAACCTGAGTTCTGTGGTAGCATATAAATCTGCCACAGGAATAGAACTTATTTATAGTATTGTGCTGTGACATGACAGTAATGTGCAAGATGACGGGTAGCAACCCAGAAATACTGTAATATGTGGTGTCACCCCAATTTTTCTAGTACTTAAGTACTTTTGAGTAACTTCTAGGAAAGGCTTTTAACATCTTTCCAGGTAAAGGTGACAGTCCAGCAGTCACTCTGCTGTGAGTACTCTCGTGTTTTCAGAACTTGAGGATGTACTTGGCTTTTATTCTGCCAGTGGTGATTTCAATTGGAAGTGTTCACTGTGGTAAAGGATGGTATGAGAGACTCCTACATCCTTTAAACTAAAACATTAGTTTAAGAATTAAATCTAGAATTTTTTTTCTTTTCTGCTTCCACCCTTGCTCCACATAAGGAAACAGAGGTCACAAGTGTCAAATAAGGGGGGGGGGGGAGGGAAGGTTTCTGAGGTATGGAAAACAAAACTGGTAAAGAACATGAAGTTAAACCACTATTAAACCTAGATTAAAATTTTGCTCTCACTTGGTAATCAGAAAATACAGGAATCTCTTTCAGATTATACCTGAAGTTTGCAGAACATTCATTAATAGTTATTCTTAACTCAGTAGGCTAACCTGAATTAATATCCATTTTTCATTAAATTGATGAGCATCACATCAGTGTGGTATCAGGTTTTGATTATTGCAGGGAAATGGACATTTCAAGATGAATGATTTAACTGTTCAAGGTAACCAAAATGGCAGTGCAGTACTGAAACCTGCACTGTTTTGTATTTTGGAAGAGGTGTTGTGTTTGGCATGCTTTGAAGCCAGGCCAATGCACCTTGGTGGTAGATCTGCCTTGGTGTGTTGGTACAGTGGTGGTCATATTACAAAAATAGCTGCTAGTCCTTAATCCATCTTATTCTTGTTACAAGTATTTTCTGAATTGCAATTTAGAGATTACCCTTTTTTGTGACTAAAAGGCTACTACTGAGAGCTGGGAAAGTGCTTATGGGCCCTGGCACAAGGGGCAGGTTTACAGCATGTGTGCTGTAATGAAGCATGAGGACTTTTCAATCAGCTGAAGTAATTCTTCTAAATTGTCACCAAGCTAGGAAGCCTCTGAAACTCTATTTGGTCCTTTGAAATTTGGTAAGAGGCATACAAGCATACAATTAAATGTCCTACACCTCCTTTTGTATTTGCATCTGCCTAAGGCTGTAGTGGAAGTCTAATAACCAAAATATAATTTTTCTATGACATTCTATTTAGAGGGCTGAGTAATTGTTGCATATGAACAGGTAAGTCTCTGGCTTTTTCTTTTTTCTTGTTTGTTTTTGTTTTGTTGCGTTGTTTTGGGGGATTTTTTATTTGTTTGTTTTAATCAACAGTAATCTTTCTTCCACTGATTACTGTGGAGGCAGTGTTCTCACAGGAGAATGGATAAACTCTGAACAATCCTGAAAGATACAGCAAGGCCATGAGAGGCCCGAAGAAGCTTAAGCAAGCAAGATAAGAAGAAGCTGGAATTCACCGAGTTAATGAGAACTGTGAACTGTTGGCAAGCTTTCGAGGTCAAGTTCTCACACCTGTGCTTAACCAATTATATGTTAGTCACTAAGGGTCTTCAAGACATGTATCCAATCATAATATGCCAAATCACTAGAAGTGCATGTAAGAAATAGTGTATAAGGAGTTAAGGCTTTGTAATAAATGGCAATCGCTTGATCACATTGATCATCTCTGCGTTGTCTGTGACTCCCGCGTCAACAGATTACTTCTAACTTCTTTGCATACTTATTTTTCAGAAGAACACAGTCTCCTCTTTTATGTGAGAAAGAACCGCACCATTGTCAGTATCTTATGTGTAACTGTACTATGAACACCTTAGTAAATTAAATGCACTTCAGAGGACAGATGAGACTTTCTATGATAGTCACCTTAGGTCCATTTAAGTCACTGTGTATGCTAAAATAGGTATGTCACAAAATAAGTTAGACAACACTTCCTGAGTCTGTTTTGGATTTTTTTTTTTGGGGGGGGGAGGGGCTGGTGTCATCCGTTCTGTGTTGGCCTGTGTGTCGTCATCCCCCCCTTTTTGCTTCTTGAGGTCAATACTAAAGACAAAGTGTCAACTAAAAAAAAGGTTCTAACACAGCTCTAGTGATCACATTTTCTTCTTCCCCCCACATACAGAATGCTCTTTTGTTTATGCTATCACCTTTACCATAAGGACTTCAGTTGCAGCTGTTTATGACTGAGAACACTCAACTAGTATTTGTTTGATTATTCATAGGAAAGTCACATTGGCCCAGTTAAAGCACTGACAGCTAAGTTTAATGCTTAACCCCATCAGTAGACTACTGAAGCATTAGTAACTGTAGTAGTATATTGTAACTTAAATACTGAAATCAAGACAGTATAGACTGAATTCATGTCAAGTATTTCACACTACAACTTTGTAAAAGATACCCTCTTTGTGGAATAGAAGATCTATATAGTAAGGGCAACTTTGAAGAACTTGCCAGTCACTGAAAGATACTGCTGTGAGGAGCCTAAACTAATGTAATCTCGGGACTGAAAAGGAACTAGACTAATGCTGCATACGGTGATCAAATTTCCTTCCACCCCTTCAATTCAGCATGCTAGCCAAAAGGTTACCATTAATTCTTTCTCTATCCCACTGAAAAAAAAGGAATTTTAAAGTAAGGTGGTAAGCTCAGAGCACATACTCCATTTTCCAAGGAGGTAAATCCTGAAGGTCTGTTGTGGTTTAAGCCCAGCTGGTAACTCAGCACCCCGCAGCCCCTCACTCACTCCTCCCCTGCTCCTGTCGGGATGGGGAGGAGAATTGAAAGAATGTAAATCCCATAGGTTGAGATAACAGTCCAGTAACTGAAGTATAATACAAAACTACTACTAATAATAATGATGATAAGGGAAGTAACAAAGGGAGAGAACATAAAACTAAGAAGGGAATGGAATAAACCCAAATCAACACAAAGTGATGCACCACCTGCTGACCGATACCCAGCCCGACCCAAGCAGCAACCTGGGCCTTCTGGGTAACTCCCCCCAGTTTATATACTGGGTATGATGTGCTGTGGTATGGAATATTCCTTTGGCTAGTTTGGGTCAGGTGTCCTGTCTCTGCTTCCTCCCGGCTTCTTGTACCCCTCCTCACTGTGGCAGAGCATGAGACACTGAAAAATCCTTGATCAGAGTAAGAATTACTTAGCAACAACTAAACCATTGATGTCTTATCAGCATTGTTCTCATATTAAAGTTGAAAACAGCATTGCACCAGCTACTAAGAAGGAGAAACATAACTGTTACAACTGAACCCAGGGCAAGGTACTATTAAAACAATTAAAACACCTGTCCTCTGCTTTAAGCATTGCAGATTAAGACACCTTCTTTGGGAAATGAATCGGGAGAAAGGATCAGTATGTGAAAATGATCTCATGAAAAGCAACTTGAAATTTTAATAAATGAAAATAGAGCTTCACTAGATGAGAATGCCACAGCATAAAAAGTCAATACTGAAATACAGGTCAAACAGAATTTATTCTTCCTTGGTTTAGAGTCTATAACAAGGATGTTCAGCAACACTCAAACTCCAGTGCCCACCCAAGCACATGGAAACGCTTGGAGTTTGTCCCTCCAACCTCATTAGTAAAGTGTCGTGGTTTAAACCCAGTCAGGTAATTCGTTCGCTCACTTCCCCCCCTTTCTTGCCCTCCCCCTGCTCCCGGAGGGACAGAGAGGAGAATCGAAAAGAATGCAACTCCCACGGGTTGAGATAAGAACAGTTTAGTAACTAAGGTATAACACAGATCACTACTGCTACCACCAATGATAATAATTATAAAGGAAATAACAAGGGAAGAGAATACAACACCTCAGCACCAGCTGACCGATAACTCGCCCCCCAAGCCCGACCAAGCTCCATCTGATACCTCCTCCAACCCTGCAGACTCCCAGCCCTTCCGGCTAACTCCCAGTTACATCCTGGGCATGACGTGCTGTGGTATGGAATAGCTCTTTGGTCAGTTTGGGTCAGGTGTCCTGTCTCTGCTTCCTCCTGGCTTCCCCTCCTCCCTGGCAGAGCATGAGGCTCACAAAGTCCTTGGCCAAACCAAAACATTACTATCAGCTCTGTTCCCAGGCCGAAAATCAAAACACTGCACTGCACCAGCTACCAAGAAGGGGAAAAATGACTGCTACTGCTGAACCCAGGACATAAAAATATCTGAGCAATAATTAAACAAGTCATGCTTCAGATTTTTAAAGAAAAGTAGAGGCATCTTCCAAATTCCTCACTTCAACAAGGAAAGAACCCTCACTTACAGAAGCAGCTTACTAAACAACAATTCATGCTCAGTTCTTTAACATTGTAAAGAAATGTTTCGAAAACTAACTGTACACCTGGTAATTATTTAAGTTTATATTTTTACTTTGCTGTGGTATTCTTGCCAATTAAAAGCATATAAAAAAGGAACTGAACTGAGCTGAATAACTTAATGTCTTAATAGTTCAAACAAAGTGCAAACTACTGGTAAAGTAACAAAACCACCTACATTTAGTATGTTTCCAGGTCAAAGTTTTTTGACAAGTACAATACTCTCCATCTCTTCACAAATTGCATTACTGCAGCCACAAATTATCAATTGCAATGTTCATTTTTGCATTTTTTTTCTTTAATTTTGCAGCTTCCCCATGCTCATTTAGTCATATCTCATTTCAAGACGCTGATAACACACTGACGTTTTTAGTTGTTGCTAAGTAATGCTTACTCCAGTCAAGGACTTTTCAGTCTCATGCTCTGACAGTGAGGAAGGGCATGGGAAGCTGGGAGGAAGCAGAGACAGGACACCTGACCCAAACTAGCCAAAGGGGTATTCCATACCAATGCACGTCATGCCCCCTATATAAACTGGGGGGAGTTACTCGGAAGGCCTAGATCGCTGATTGGGCAGGCTGGGTATCGGTTGGTGGGTGGTGAGCAAATGTAATCTTTCCCCTTGATATTTCCCTTATCATTGAGATATCCCAAGATAACATATCTCAATATAAGGTTCAAATTAAACAAAGGAAGCCTGTACAGCAGCAGTACTCTCTTAATCCCAATATCTTCCACACAAGCAATGTATAAACAAAACTTAAAAGAGTTTGATACCACTTGCCCTGCAATGGAGTACAAAACCCACATCTTTGTTTCTCAATATTTAACTATTTATGCATATCTGCTTCAGCTAACTTCATCTACAGTAGGGCTTTGATCAATTTATCCACAGCTGTCATAAGTGGTCTTTAAGCCATATCACTCAGGAATCTTAATCAAAGTAAATCTAAGTTTTATCCACTGGCAGAACCATGGCTCCTACCTCAAGGGAAATAAAGAACACTGAAAGCTTAACTAAAAGTCAGACTAGCTTTACTCACTAGGACAAGGTATGGTATTTTTCAGAACTTTTAATAAAACTAATAAATCAAAACTAGATGTAGTTCATTAGAAGACTAAAACAGAAGTGGCATCTCCCATCTGGAATTTGATGCCATCATGCACCTCTGAATATTCCGTATGCTTACAGATTTGTATGATAAGTTTATCCCTTATCATAGTCAAAAAATCAACTGTGATGACATATTTCAACCCATATTACAGAAGAGAGAAGAAAGGAATATGTAAAGAGCTGTGTAAAACTGATAGACAAATTAGCAGTCATTGACACAGCTTTGAAAAGTTTACAAAGTACCTAATTTTCAGATAGCAAACATTATATCCTTAATCCATGACTGGAATTAAAAATTGTACCCAATGCTATTCTTTGTCTGTCCTGGGTTCAGCTGTAGCAGTCATTTTTCATGGGTGCGGTGCTGTGTTTTCAACTTTTGTCTTACAACAGTGCTGATAACACACCAATGTTTTTAGCTGTTGCTAAGTAAAGTTTACTCTGACCAAGGACTTTCTGAGTCCCATGCTCTGCCAGGGAGGAGGGGAGCGGGAGGTGGGGAGGAAGCAGAGACAGGACACCTGACCCAAAGTAGACGAAGGGGTATGCCATACCACAGCACGTCATGCCCACTATATGAACTGGGGGGAGTTAACTACAAGAGCTAGATCACTGCTCAGGTCGGGCTGGGTATCAATTGGCAGGTGCAGAGCAATTATATTAACTCCCCTTGTTATTTCCCTTATCATTAATATTATTGGTGGTAGCAGTAGTAGTTTTGTGTTATACCTTAGTTACTGGACTGTTCTTATCTCAACCCATGGGAGTTACATTCTTTCCATTCTCCTCCCCATCCCTCGGGGGGGGGGGGGGCGAGAATGGGGGATGTGAGAAGCAGCTGTGTGGTCCTGTCGTGGTTTAAACCCAGCCAGCCAGCTCATTCACTCACTCCCAGTGAGGTGTGCTGGGCTGGAATCAGTCGAGGCCTGCGTGTGTGTGTGTGTCCCCGGGACTCTCCCCTTTCCCACTCCCAGAGGGATGGGGAGGAGAATCAAAAGAATGCAACTCCCATGGGTTGAGACAAGAACAAACCAGCAACCAATGCACAACACAAATCACCACTGCTACCACCAATGACAACAATGATAAGAGAAAGTAACAAGGGAAGAGAATATGATACCACCCACCGAAAAACAAGCCTGACCCAGCAGACCCCATGTCCTTCCGGGTAACTCCCAGTTACCCCCCACCCCGATCATGACGTGCTGTGGTATGGAATACGTCTTTGGCTAGCGTGGGTCAGGTGTCCTGTCTCTGCTTCCTCCCGGCCTCCCCTCCTCCCTGGCAGAGCATGAGCCTCACAAAGTCCTTGCTCAGGGTAAACATGACTTAGCAACAACTGAAAACATTGGTGTTATCAGCACTGTTCCCAGGCTGAAAGTCAAAACGCAACGCTGCACCAGCTACCAAGAAGGAGAAAAAATTGACTGCTACTGCTAACCCCAGGACAACACTGCAGCTAAACCAAAGGACCAATCCATGCCAATATCAGTTGCCTTTATAAGCAAGGGGAAAAGGAAATGAGAGCCACAAAGAGCAACTCGTGCAGTGAAGAAAGATGAAAGATGAATGCACGTACTACAGAGACGGCATCTGAACAGGAGTTATTAATAGACGATTTGGAGAAAACTCCAGGAGCTCGCCAACAAAGTTTTAAGTTGACAAGCTGGTATTCTTTATTGCGTCACTGGGAGACACGGGGGATCGCTCCTCCAAACATGTCTCTCCCAAGCATCAACCAGGCTGTGATTATATTGTCCTTAAACATACATATTCATTAGATTACATACATTACATCATACTTTTTAGAGAATTCCTCCTGTATGCATACAAAAATGTGGTAGTGGGCTTTTGGACCCCTGGTTGTTATTTCTTCATCACTTTTTTTTAGGATCACTGCCATACCAGTCATATCAGGAACCATCAGGTGGTTCTGGCAAAGCTTATTTTAGTAATTTCCTTTTCTCTATAGTTGCTAACAAAGCCTAACGTTCTTGAGGATACTTATTTACAACCCTATTCTTCAATCAACCCCATTCTTCATAGATAAATCAGAGGAAGAAGAATGTGATGACTTCTAAATCCCAGACCTCAATCGAGCTGTGGAATATGTGAAAAGATTTCACCTGTCTTCCTGGGGATCACATCATCACCTGGTTGCTCAAATGCTGGGACAATGGAGCTGACGGTCATTAACTAGAAGGTAGGGAAGCCAAGCAGCTGGGATCACTATTTTGGGGGATTTGACAAAGCAATTCAGAGAATCGCAGAATAGGTAGGGTTGGAAAGGGCCTTAAGATCATCTAGTTCCATCCATCCTGCCATGGACAACCCATTCCAGTGCCTCACTAGCCTCATAGTACAGAGCTTCTTCCTTATATCTAAATTAAGCTTCCCCTATTTAAGTTTGAACCCATTACCCATTTGTCCTACCACTATAGTCCCTGATGAAGAGTACCTCTCCAGCATCCTTGTAGGCCCCCTTCAGATATTGCAAGGCTGCTGTGAGGTCTCCATGCAGCCTTCTCTTCTCCAGGCTGAACAGCCCCAACTTGCTCTGCCTGCCTTGATATGGGAGGTGCTCCACCCCCCTTATGATCTTTGTGGCTCTCCTCTGGACTTGCTCCAACAGCTCCATGTCCTTCTTATGTTGAGTACTTCAGAACTGTACACAATTGTGGCATTTCATGACACGGACTCAAGGTGATGATCCAACTTTATTACAATCAAGCCCTTTTTATACCCTTGTTCGGTACTTTCCCAACCTGCACAAACATGCCACGTTCAATCTCATTGGGCCGTGTAAAAACCTCCAGGTAAATAGTCCTATCACAATGCTGCAGACCCTCTCACAACCCCCACATCATTAACTGAGACTCCCACCACAACTACATCCTGGCCCATCCCCCCAAGGCATGTTTTTCGACCTTCCCTGTCCTTCCATGCCCCAACTCATCACCCCAGGCTTGTCAAGCACCAAGGCCTCAGAGCTCATGCCCAAACTGTTTTTTCATGAAAATCTTATCACCTTCACTCCCCACATCTCCCCCTTCTTTGTTTTGTATATGCACTATCAACGCCTGCTTAAGGGCTCAGTTAATAGGAAAATGTATAAGCTAATAAAAAATAACAAACACTCTTAATACATTTTTTTCACTAGTGCTCCTAGCCTAGCAAATAAACAGTTAAATAACAGTTAACATTCTGCACTAACAATTCGTCGTGGTTTAAACTCTGTCAGCCACACAGTCTCACTCGCTAACTCCCCCATTCTTCCCTCCCTCCCACTCCCGGAGGGATGGGGAAGAGAATCGAAAGAATGTAACTCCCATGGGTTGAGATAAGAACAGTCCAGTGACTAAGGTATAACACAAAACCTCTTCTGCTGCCACCAATAATGATGATAAGGGAAATAACAAGGAAGAGAATACAATACCACCCATCGACCGAGCCCGACTGAGCAGTGAGTGCCCTTCCAGGTAACTCCCAGTTACATCCCAGGCATGACATTCTGTGGTATGGAATACCCCTTTGGCTAGTTTGGGTCAGGTGTCCTGTCTCTGCTTCCTCCCAGCTTCTCCTCCTCCCTGGAAGAGCATGAAACTAAGAAAGTCCTTGGTCAGACTAAACATTTGAGCAGTAACTAAAAACATTGGTGCTATCAGCGCTGTTCCCAGACCGAAAGTCAAAACCACGGCACTGCACCAGCTACTAAGAAGGAGAAAAATGACTGCTACTGCTGAACACAAGACACAATCGGTTTCGAGCTATATAATGAAAACAGAGATACATATCCAGTTTTACAGATCTTAACAAATCAATTTCTTGCAGCTGTGTTGTTATACCCCCCAGCCATCCCACATGTCCACAGGATTTGAGGCTGCCATTGCTTGGGCTGCTGAGGGAATGACAGCCACCATCCAGTTGTCCAACAGCAGTCTGAAAGGACTCATAGACGTGGCAACCGACAGGCACAGGGTGTCTTGTCCTGTCACATTGGCTAATGTTACCCAGATGTTCTCTTTTGGCTGGGCAGGAAGCCACGGTAGGGTCAGTCCTCTTGTGATGAAGAGGCAGAAGACAAGGCAGAACGAACCCATGGGGCAGGGACCAAAGGAAGTCATTTGTCTGTGGAAACACAAGCATACCCTCGTCCCCAGGTTATTAAAGGGAATGGGCCTTCCCATTCATGAGTTTCAAGATTACGTACTTTAACATGAGCTTTCCCCCATTCAAAATTCTTAGAACCCCTAAAATTGCGCTCTGTAAGAGGTCCATCCTCTGTCCAGCGATTTACAAAATTCAAAACATAACAGGCTTTTGCTTGCCGCAGAAAATATATGGACCCAGTCAGAGATCAATATGATCAGACAAAAGCCATTTGTTGCAAAGCCTTAACTCCTTATACACTATTTCTTACATGCACTTACAGTGATTTGGCATATTATGGTTGGATACATGTCTTGAAGACCCTTAGTGACTAACATATAATTGGTTAAGCACAGGTATGAGAACTTGACCTCGAAAGCTTGCCAACAGTCCACAGTTCTCATAATTCAGTGAATTCCAGCTGCTTCTTATCTTGCTTGCTTAAGCTTCCTCAGGCCTCTCATGGCCTTACTGTATCTTTCAGGATTATTCGGAGTTCATGTACCAATTATCCATTCTTCCGTGAGAACACTGTCTCTACATGTCCCCCTTTTAGTTTTACATATCTTTTGTTTGACCCTACTTGAGCAGGGGATTTGGGCTAGATCATATCTCCAACATATGCCAACTACAGCCTGCTGGGCCTGCCCTTTTTCTCCTATATGGCTCTCTGATAACAGGGGAGGCCATCCTTCACATCAAGGTCTGGCATGGCATGTGTCCCCACTGCTCCACGCCTGCTGGGTTGCAACCAGCAGCGGAGCTAAAGGTTCTTCTTGGTGGCAAACACAGAGGCCAACCCAGTCTTGCCCTTGACTGTAGTAGCAGGTATTTAGTCAACCTCAGTCCTTGCACCTTGTTGTCAATGCAGAGTTTCACCTACTTCATCCAGTAACAAGTCGCTACAATGGCAAAGAACACACAGATTTACATTAGCAGAGTAATTATTACAGGGTGCAGCAGCATGTTGAAGATGCTGATGGCAGCGAGGGACTAGCCAAAGAAATTTCTTACCAGTGGAATTCTCCCACCCTCTTAATTTGTTCCATTACCTGCTTTATAACACTACCATTGTATTAGAATATTTCCAGCTTTTGCCTTAGCATTTTTCTAGCAGGTGCTGCAAATTTGCATGCTCTAACATCTCTTTTACAAGTGACAAATCCATACAATATAAGGTGTAGTTTCTTATTGGCAACTGGCTAGTAAAGACAAGTGGTTTTATACACAAAATCACAACCTCTAATAATAGCTACTTTACAAGCACACATATATTCAAGCTGTTACTTTTCAGTTGCCCCCAAGTGATGTTTTGCAATCATTCGTTTTTCTCTTCCTCTATCCCATTCTGCTTGGGGTATTCATGGTCAGTTGCTCATTTAGCTTCAAAATCGGCCAAATTATTTCCAATTTCCTGATCAGGGTCGCCTTGTTGTTGTCTTTTACAGTACATAATAGCTTCTCCTTCAGGTAGCTGAACAGCTTCCAGTAATTGTAGAATTTCTGTAGCATGTTTAATCTGTTTCCTTTGTGTGTTTTGAGCCTCTTCAATATTCATGACGACTGCTGCCAGAGCCCTTAGGCATCCGGGCCATCCTTTGCTCGCTTCATGCAGCTGTTTTGAAAAATATGCCACTGCCCTGGCATAGGGTCCTAGTTTCTGAGCAAGGACCCCCAAGGCTATTCCTTGTTTTTCATAGGAATATAGCCAAAACGGTTTAGTCACATCCAGAAGTCCCAGAGCTGGAGGTCTCATTAGCTGTTTTTAAATTTCTAAAAACCTCCTCTGCTGAATCAGTCCAGTTCAGAGAGGGAGGGTTTCACTTCAACAGTTCATATAGTGGTCTTACCAGAACACCATAATCTTGCATCCAAAGTCTGCACCATCCAGTCATTCCCAGGAATGTCCGGAGCTCCTTGACAGTCGATGGTTGTGGAGTCTAGCAAATGGCTTCTTTTCTGGCAGTTCCAAGTTCTCTCTGTCCTCCTGTTATTTCATATCCTAGGTACGAAACTTGGGTTTGGATTAGTTGGGCCTTGTTTGGATACCCAATAACCATTCAGTCACAGAAAAATTAATAATTCCACTGGATACATTCTTCCTTTGTTCCTGTGGCAATTAATAGGTCATCCACATATTGTAACAGAGTTCCCGTATGAGCAGGTGGCTTTCATGATTCTAGTTCTTGTGCTAACGGATTTCCAAAAATCACTGGACTGTTTTTAAACCCCTGTGGTAATACTGTCCAAGTTAATTGAGTTTTTTTTCCTGTGTCAGGATTTTCCCATTCCAAAGCAAATAAATTTTGGCTTTCTTTTGGACAATGGTAAGCAAAAAAAGCATCCTTTAAATCCGGGATGGCAAACCATTTCTGATTATTATTCAATTTCGTCAATAAATCATATGAATTATCTACTACTGGACAAATATCCTCTGCGATTTTGTTGATTGCTCTGAGATCTTGAACCAATCTGCAACTTTTCCCATCATGTTTATTTACTGGCCAGATAGGAGTGTTATATTCAAATTCACATTCAATTAATAATCTATATTTTAAAATTTATCTTTTTTTTTTTTTTTCAGTCCTTGGCTCTGGTGTCCATCCTGGCCATTCCGCCAGTGGAGCACCAGGAGCTGCATCGGAGGGCAGCTTCTTTTGAACATGGGAACTGAACTCTTATCAAATACCCTTTTTTTTTTTTTTTCTGCTTTGCACGGCTACAAACGCCGGCCTGCTTGGCAGCTGCTATAGATACCTGCCTGCTCGGCAGCAGCTACAGCTGCCTGCTTGCTTCAGCAGCAGCCATAAATACCTGCCAGCAACCGCACTTTTGCATTAACCCTTTCTTGCTCAAAATGTTAAACTGCTACCCGTTAAAAACTTTTACATGAACCCAACAACAAAAAATACACAGAACATCGTCTCCCCTCAACACACACACACACACACACACACACACGTATGGGATCCCACAAGCATGCTCCACACAACTATAATATTTGAAACACAAAATCCAGACAATCATTACTCCCACTATGCAGTCCCATGTACAGAACGTGGCACAAGGACCCTCTGAAGAGTATCAGGAAACCAGCTCCGAGAAGCACCATCGCAGTGCGAGGTGGCAGGCTCAACTTAAGCAGGCGTCCCCCCAGAGGCTCTGCCTCCCCCACATCGCATGAGGCTTGGGCTTTTATACTGACCAAAATGCACACTCATTCCGACACAGGTGGCCAGCCTATGTTGGAAGAAGTGGCCAGCAATATCTATAAAGGTCTCCAAAGGTCAATAGAAACCTGGATATACCTATATTTACCAACTTCTAGTACATGAGTATCACAGAGAGACCATATCAATTAAGTTGTATATGGGGGCCCAAGTCCACGGTCCATCACAGTCCTCCCGATACTCCTGATAAGAGCATACGAGAGACCTTCCCACTGCGTTTCTTGATCCAGCACATACACCATCAGGAAAGCACACAATACAGCTGCATCCCCCACTGGTCTCGCTTCCCTGGAGGTTCGGGGGGGTGGGGGGCGGTAGGGGGGTACTGGGCTCCATGACCTTTTTTTTTTTTTTTTTTATTTTAACATCTCTAGAATAGATCTCCAAATGACTAACAAATTTTTCACAGCGTCATTGCCTTTTGTGGCTGCCTCCCACAGTTTAACTCCTGCTTCATTCCACAAAGAGACCTCAAATACAGTAGACTCATCAATCTCTGGATAATGCGTCTTCGACCATTTCAACATTAAATTTAAGTCTGTCTCTTTAAAGGGTGCTCTCTTCACCTTAAGAAGGACTGAAAACATCCATAAAACAGAGGCTTCGTCCTTAGCGATTTTTTCCCAAGTCCCAAGCTCAAATTTCGATTAATTCAATCACTGACATGGGGGGTGTCTTGGCTCTCCTTGGGCGGCACTTACTCTTTCCAGGGTTTCACCCACCGAGCTGGCACCCACCGTGGACCGGAATTTGTAATTACATACATATAACCTTGACCAGTTAGTTTTACTTCTGCAGGACTGTTCCAAATGCCGGTTTCCAAATCCTTGTACTGGACCAGAATACCCTGAGTTATAGTCATATAACCTGAACCTAATGCCTGACCATGTATTATAGCAGGGGGGTCATTAAAGTCTCCTGTCAATCGCAAAAAATTCATAATATATACAGCTTTCTGTATCCTTGCTACTGGTGTAAGTCCTTCTTCCCCTGTTTTTTGTTTTTCCAACAATTGTTTCAAAGTTTGATGTGTTCGTTCAATAATAGCTTGTCCTGTAGGAGAATGAGGAATACCAGTGACATGAGAAATACCCCAAGAATTCAAAAATTTAGAAAGTGTTGAAGAGGTATAGCAAGATGCATTGTCTGGTTTTAGCTGTAAAGGTACTCCCATAGCTGCAAAACAACCACGTAGATGTATGATTACATGGCATGCAGTCTCACCAGCCAGGGGAGTGGCCCAGACAAAGTGAGAAAAAGTGTCAATAGTAACATGGACATATTTCAATTTCCCAAAAGAGGGTACATGACTCATGTCCATTTGCCAAAGTTGAAGAGGCTGGAGGCCTCGAGGATTGACTCCAAGGCCTATACCTACTGCTTGGCCTTGACAATCGGGACAAGATTGCACAATGCCTCAGGCATCTGTTAGGGACAGTCCAAACTGTCGAACTAACATTTTTGCTGATTGATGGAAGAAGGCATGGGATGCTCGAACTTGCTGAAAGATATTTACAGAGAGTCCTGCCCATGCTGGGGCAACTAATTTATCCATTTTGTCGTTGCCTATCTGGAAGGCCTGAATGACTGCGAATATGCATAATAAAATAGGTACATTTATGAGTATTCACAAGATGTAATAAGGTTTTTAACAAGATCCACAACCTGTGATTAGCGACTTCTTGTAAAATTGCCCTTTCTATACCTTGAACAATGCCTACAACATATAAAGAATCACAGACAATATTAAGAGGGGTGTCAGGCCATCGCTGAAATACTGCAACAACAGCACTTAGCTCTAGTGTTTGTAGTGAATTGGAAAAATGACCAAGTATCTTCTGCTCTTTCCAAGCATCGTCTGTTTGCCAAACATATCTGGCTGTGTGATTGATTTTGCTTGCATCTGTAAACACAGTTAATCCTACAACAGGTTTACTAGAATAAAAGGTAACATCTTCAAAGTGATTATTCTTTATCATTGTAAACATTTTATGAGGTGGAAAATGTATATTAAGAGAACCAACTAGTCTCCACGTTTGCTATACATTCTTGTGGGGTTAACCCTGAACTCCCCCTTTTTTGTTTTATGTATCTACTATCAATACCTGCTTTATAACACTACCATGGTATTAGAATCTTTCTAGCTTTTGCCTTAACATTTTCTAGGAGCTGCTGCAAATTTGCATGCTCTAACATTTCTTTTACAAGTGACAAATCCATACAATACAAGGTGTAGTTTCTTATTAGCAACTGGCTAGTAAATACAGGCGGTTTATACACAAAATCACAGCCTCTAATAATAGCTACTTTACAAGCACACATATTCAAGTTGTTACTTTTCAGTTGCCTCCAAGTGATGTTTTGCAATCATTCATTTTCCTCTGTCTCATTCTGTTCGGGGTATTCACAATCAGCTCCTGCAGCTGAGGCACTGGGTTCTTCAACTTGTCTGTCCAGCTCATGGTATGGCTTGACAAACTTTGCAGGCAGCCACCATGGGCCTGTGGGTAGGAGGACACAAATATTCCCCCTCCCTGAGGTTATCAGTTCTTGAGAAGAAGACAGGTTAAAGTGTTTACTTAAAGCAGAAGTACTCTGATGAAAAAAGAATGTGAAGCAGCTGCAGAAAGTAAACTGCAGGGCTAACAGTCAAGGAGTTTGCTGTGCCATTATCTGCAGTTAAAGGGCCAGGCATTTTGGAAACACAGGAGCTACACTGGCTTCTTCCTTTTTCACGCCTGCCTCAACTAGGTTTCTTTTTCTCTTCTTCTTCTGCCACCCTGATGCAGCTTGGGTGGTGGCTGATAAAGCTTGTGGTTGCGCTACGCCTCTCGCTTTTTCAGTTAGGAGTTCTTGTTTCAACCGATCTATCTGTTCCTCCAAGTCTTGGATTCACTCCCAGGTTACCTTAAACACACTAAGCAGGGCTCCTCCCATGCATCCAGCATGTTGCAGGTGCTCTTTAGTGTTTGTGGTGTCTCTACAAACTGCCCCCAATACTTCAATAGATGGAGAGGACTTTTTTTTTTTCATTCCACTGGCCATTCCACTGGTGGAGCACTGGGAGCCGAATCAGAGGGCAGCTTCTTTTGAACATGGTTAGCAAACAACTAAAGGGGCCTCACTGCCTTTTTATACCCCCCACTGAAAACTTTTACGTGAACCTGACAACAAAAAATACACAGAACATCTTCCACCCTCAAGACACACACAAGATCCCACAAGCACACTCCACACAATTGCAATATTTGAAACGCAAAATCCAGGCAATCATTATCCCTACTACATGGCCCCACATACAGAACGTGTCTCAAGGACCCTGTGAAGATGATCAGGCTAGAAAGGTGTGCATAATTGGTACATAAACTCTGAATAATCCTGAAAGATACAGCAAGGCCATGAGAGGCCTGAAGAAGCCTAAGCAAGCAAGATAAGAAGAAGCTGGAATTCACCGAGTTATGAGAACTGTGGACTGTTGGCAAGCTTTCGAGGTCAAGTTCTCACACCTGTGCTTAACCAATTATATGTTAGTCACTAAGGGTCTTCAAGACATGTATCCAATCATAATATGTCAAATCACTGTAAGTGCATGCAAGAAATAGTATATAAGGAGTTAAGGCTTTTTAATCAATTTGGCAATTGCTTGATCACATTGATCGTCTCTGCGTTGTCCGTGACTCCCGCGTCAACAGAAAGGTCTCCAAGGGTCGATAGAAACATGGACATATTTGTATTTGCCAACTTCTGGTACATGAGTATCACAGAGAGACTGTCTCAAATGAGCTCTATATGGGTCCCCAAGTCCATGGTCTGTCACAGTTCACCTGATATCTTTGATAAGACCTTCCCACTGTGGGTCTTGATCTGGCACATACACCACCGGGAAAGCACACAATACATCAGCATCTCCCACCCATCTCGCTTCTCCCTTTATGGCTGCCCATATGTCATAAGGATCTGGGGGATATAAATCACACTCCTTTTCCAGATCCATCGGCCCCAGATCAAAAGGACCATCCAGGTCATCATTAGAATTATCAGGGAGCAGAACCACAGGAGCAACAACAGCAGACTGATCTTTTGATCTCATGGCAGAGTCCAGCACAGAGGGTGGTGGTAAGGGAGATGAAGGTGACGCTTCTGCCCCCTGTGCTTGGGAGCCGACATGAAGTTTTAAAGTTTCAGAAATAACTCGCCAAGAGCTCAACAAAGCAGCAGCAACTTTATAATATTTTTTAGCACAGTCCCACAAATTTATGCCAATTTTATCCCAAATCCCCAGGGTATGAATACTAGTAGTATTTATAGATGGATCAACTTTTGATGCCCAGAGAAGGATACATTTCAATTCTTCCTCGTCAGCTTTTTTCCCATGCTGCTTAAGAATTATAGCAAAAACTTGTAGAACATTTCTTTGCTCTTTTGTTGAGGCATCCCCATAATTCTCAGCTGCTTATCCCCGTCCTGCAAGAGGCAACCCACGTGGTTTGAATTCACTTCCTTTCAGGGTACACCCTTGCTTCCTTTCAGCATGTACTTCAGCTGAGCCACGCCACTGGTTCAATGACTAGTCGCTTTTCGAGCTCCATGTGGTGGGCGCCATTTGTGGTGTTTCATGACATGGACTCAAGTTGATGAGCACACTCAAATCCAACTTTATTACAACCAAGCCCTTTTTATCCCATTGTTCATTACTTTCCAAAGCTGCACAAACATGCCACGCCCAATCTCATTTGGCCCTGTAAAAACCTCCATGTATAAATAGTCCAGTCACAATGCTGCAGACCCCCTCACAACCCCCACATCATTAACAGAGACTCCTGCCACAACTACATCCTGGCCCATCCCCCCAAGACATGTTTTTTGACCTTCCCTGTACTTCAACACCTCAACTCATCACCCCAGGGCTTGTCAAGCACCAAGGCATCAGAGCTCATGCCCAAACTTTTTTTTCATGTAAATATTATTGCCTTCACTCACACATAAAATACTCCAAGTGAGGTCTCAACAGAGCAAAGTAGAGGGCCAGGATCACTTCCTTGGCTCTGCTGGTCAAACTCCTTTTGATGCAGCCCAGGATACAGTTGGCTTTCTGGGCTGCGAGTGCACAATGCTGGTTCATGTTAAGTTTCTCATCAACCAACACACCAAAGTCCTTCTCTGCAGGGCTGCTCTGAATCTCTTCTCCGCCTAATCTTTAGCTGTGCCTAGGATTGCCCCGACCCAGGTGTAGGACCTTGCACTTGGCTTGGCTGAACTTCATGAGGTTGGCATCAGCCCACTTCACAAGCGTGTGATCGTCCCTCTGGATGGCATTTCTCCCCTCCAGCGTATCAACTAAACCACACAGCTTGGTGTTGTCAGCAAAAATGTTGATGGGTCAAGATGTTGAACAAGATTGGTCCCAAAACGGTCCCTAAGGGACACCACTCGTTACTGGTCTCCAACTGGTCATTGAGCTGTTGACCACAACTCTTTGAGTGTGGTCATCCAGCCAATTCTTTATCCACCAAGTGGTCCATCTACCAAATTGATGTCTCTCCAATTTAGAGACAAGGATGTCATGTGGGACAGTG
This sequence comes from Pezoporus wallicus, assembly GCF_028554395.1. Classification (NCBI taxonomy): domain Eukaryota; kingdom Metazoa; phylum Chordata; class Aves; order Psittaciformes; family Psittacidae; genus Pezoporus; species Pezoporus wallicus. The sequence goes on from NW_026641660.1 coordinate 50,961, forward strand.
TTGAATGCTTTGCACAAGTCCAGGTAGATGACATCAACTGCTTTGCCCCGTCTATCAGGTACGTAGCCCCATCATAGAAGGCCACCAAATTGGTCAGGCAGGATTTCCTCTTAGTGAAGCTATGCTGTTTTTCATGTGCCATAGCATACCTTCCAGGAGAATCTGCTCCAAGATTTTGCCAAGCACAGAGGTGAGACCGACTGGTCTGTAGTTCTCTGGGTCATCCATTTTCCCCTTCTTGAAAATGGAGGATATATTTCCCTTTTTCCAGTCATCGGGATCTTCATCTGACTGCCATGATTTTTCAAATATGATGGACAGTGCCTTAGCAACTTCATTCACCAGCTCCTTCAGGACCTGCGGATGGATTTCATCAGGACCCATGGATTTGTGCATGTTCAGTTTCTTAAGATGCTCTCGGACCAGATCCTCTCCTACAGTGGGCCCAAGGTCTTCATTCTCACAGTCCCTGCATCTGCCTTCCAAGACTTGGGTGGTGTGGTCAGAGCCTTTGCCAGTGAAGACTAAGTCAAAGAAGTCATTAAGAATCTCAGCCTTCTCCAAATCCAGGTTAGCCAGTTCTCCTGATAGCTTCTGGAGAGAGCCCACGTTGTCCCTAGTCTGTCTTTTCTTTGGTACGTTCCTATAGAAGCCCTTCCTGTTATCTTTCAAATCCCTTGCCGATTTAATTCTTACTGGGCCTCAGCTTTCCTAACCTGGTCCCTAGCTTCCCAGACAATATCCCTGTATTCTTCCCAGGCTACCTGTCCTTGCTTCCACCTTTTCTAAGCTTCTTTTTTCCCCTCTAAGTTTCCTTAGTAGCTCCTTATCCTTCCATGGAGGTCTCCTGGCCCTCATGCTACACTTCCTTCTTGTTGGGATGTAACACTCCTGAACCTGTAGTGGGGAAACCTTGAATATCAACCAGCAATATTGGCACCCCTGCACTCTAGGGATTTATCCCATGGAACCTTACTAAGCAGGTTCCTGAAGAGGCCAAAGTCTGATCCCTTGAAGTCCAGGGCTGTGAGCTTGCTGCACTGTTTTCTCACTGTCCTGAGGATCTCATCCTTGACCACCTCATGATCGCTATAGCCAAGGTCGCCCTGGAGCATCACATTTCCAACCAGCCCCTCCCTGTTGGTGCGCACGAGGTCAAGTATGGCACCTCTCCTTGTCAGCTCCTCTATCACTTGCAGAAGGAAGTTGTCTTCCACACAATCGAGGAACCTCCTGGATTGCTTGTGCCGGGCTGTCCCATCCTTCCAGCAGATATCAGGATGGTTGACGTCCCACATGAAGACAAGGGCCTGCAAGCGTGAGGCTGCTTCTATCTGTCTATAGAGCGCTTCATCCACAGAGTCATCCTGATCAGGTGGTCTATAAAAGATCCTCACAGTAATGTCCCCCATAGCTGTTCTCCCTTTGACCCTGACCTATAAACTTTCTGTTAACTGCTCACCTGTCTGCAGAGTTCCATACTCTCCAGCCTATCACTGACATAAATAGCAATCCCCCCTCCCTGTCTGACGAGCCTATCTTTTCTAAAGAGCCTATAACCTTCCTTTCCAACACTCCAGTCATAGGAGCCATCCCACCATGTTTCTGTGATGCCAATGATATCATATCCCTGTATCCGTGCACACATGTCTAATTCCTCTTGTTTCTTCTCCATACTACAGGCTTTAGTATAGAGTCATCTGAGCTAAGGTCCAAATGAAGCCAACTCGTTGGCTAGGGCAGCTGAAATACCTCTGCATCTCTCCGAGCATTTATTATAGGTGCTGGCAACTGACTGGGAGTATTGGGATGGAATGATGCCCCCCTCCCCCAACACATCTAGTTTAAAGCTGCTTTGACAAGCCGGGTAAGTCTTGTACCAAAGCAGCTCTTCCCCTTGTCAGACCAGCTCCACCACTCTCCAGTAGACCGGGCCTCCCAAATTGAGTCCCATGTTCTAAATAACCAAACCCCTGACTATGGCACCACTGTTCTAACCATTTATTAACCTGCCAAATCCACCTACCCTTTTTAAAGCTCTCCCCTTTATCCTGGAGAATTGATAAAAAGACTATCTGAGCTCCAGAGCCCTTAACCACTTCTCCCAGGGCTCTGTAGTCCTTCTTTATGTTCCCCAGGCAACTACTATCTACTATGGGATACTGCTATCTATATCACTAGCACCCACATGGATCACTAGAAGTGGGTAATAGTCAGTGGGACTTACTAGAGCAGGCAACCTCTCTGCAATATCCCTGATCCGAGACCCTAGTAGACAACACTCTTCCCTTGAGACTGTCAGGCCGACAGATGGGTGCCTCTGTGCCTTTCATAGTAGAGTCACCTACTATTATGACCTGCCACTTTTTCCTGGAGGTGCTAGTAGTGATCCTCTTTACAGGTGGATCAGCAGGATGCTCATTTGGCAAGGTGTGTATGAGGGAAAAAGCGATGGTACATTTTTAAAAAAATGAGATCTGAGCATGACTTAAATGTTATGGAATAAGGGGTGGATACTGTCCTGGGTTCAGCTGTAGCAGTCATTTTTGTCCTTCTTAGTAGCTGGTGCAGTGCTAAGTTTTTTACTTTAGTCTGAGAACAGTGCTGATAACGCATCAATGTTTTTAATTCTTGCTAAGTAATGTTTACTCTGACCAAGGACTTTTTCTGTCTCGTGCTCTGCCAGTGAGGAGGGGTACAGGAAGCTTGGAGGAAGAAGTGATGCAAAGGGTTAACCAATTCACAGGGGGTTTATGGTTAAGCCACTTGCTTAACAATGTTACTGCTTGCTCATGCTTATCGTACTTGCAGTGTACAAGGGAACAGATCAGGATGCTTGCTTAAATATATCATTGTTCATTCATGATTATGCTAGGACAAGATGTAAGGACATGGCTATTGTTAAGAGGTAGGGACCGTGACTTGGTTCCGTCCTTTGGACGCCTAGGCCAGCTGAAATTGGCTCTGCGCTTTGGACAATGACCAAGCCTCCAGAGAGCATGTGTAACAACCAGAGGTGAAAAGTTCAGGGTCGAGGAAGACTCATTTACTTCATCTTGAGACCCTCGCCCACGACCAGTAGGAGGCACTGCGCAGGCACAAAGGACTTCTTAGCTCATTATAATATGGAGCAGGGATAGGACATGAATATGTATAGGTGTGTTGTGCAAACTCATGCATATGTATAACTTTAGAGGATAAATGCAAAGGGGAGATGACGCTGAGGTGTGCATGCCTTTGGAAGAGCTATCCCCCATATGCCTCAGCGCTGAATAAAAGCATACCTACTTTACAACTTCTAATGAGTTGTGGAGTCTATCCGCACATCAATTTGGTGAGCCAGCCAGGAGACCTCTGTTCAGCTGCAGGATCGGCTGAAGGACAGACATCCTAAGCGCCCCATGCCGCTTGCCTGGAGGAGCTCTGCTTCCTGTCCACTCACTGTGGGAACAGACAACAACCTGTGCCGGCTGCGGAAAAAAGGAATTTAGGTTTGTAATTTAGGGGACTTTGGAATTTAGTTTTGGAATTGTCCTGGGACTTATAGGGGCCCTATAAGGCGTACGCATGGCCCGGGGCTGCTGGTAAGGCGTGCAGAGATGTCTGGCGCACAACATAGTTCCCCTTGGCAGGTAGAGCTTTCAGGCAGGCTGGGGACTTGTCGACCAATAGAGTGGCCACTAGCGATCCTGAGGGTGGATCGGGTGAGTCCAGGGACTCATCGGCAGACTGGGCGGCCGTAAACCAAGCGAGTTCCGGGTCTCCGCTGCATCCCAAGTTTTGGGAGGTAGAACGGACCTGCTAATGACTGTGTAGGAAGCAGGAGAAGGGTAGGCGGACCCAGGTCTCCGCTGCATCCCAGGTTTTGGGAGCCAGGGCGGACTTGCTACTGACTGTAGGAAGCAGAATGGTAAGCGGAACCACTGTGTGAGTCCATATGGGATCCCTGTGTGCAAGAATTCTGTGTGTGGCTGAGACGTGGCATAGCTACGAAACAAGTATATTTATTTTTTTTGTATATGCCTAATTCTCCAAAAGCTCTCCTAGGGAGAGACTTATTGGAACATATGGGAATGACTATTACTTTCAAAGGAGGTGAGATCACTTTAAAGGTAAACAACCAACAGTATATAAAGATATTAAACTTAGTTTTGGTTACTAACCACATCGAGGAAGAAGTCAGGGAAGTTATACTGGATCAGGTATTCCCAGGCATATGGGCTACAAACATACCTGGAAGGGCCAAAAATGCACCCCCGATACAGATTAAGCTCAAGGAGGGAAAACAGCCAGTCAGGATTAAACAATACTCCCTGAAGAAGGAAGATAGGAAAGGAATTTGCCCAATAGTTGAAAATTTCCTACAATTAGGACTACTAAAGGAGTGCCAGTCTGATTTTAACACCCCTATTTTGCCTGTTTGTAAACCTGACAGGCCATACCGAGTGGTACAGGACTTACAAGCTGTTAACAAAGTAACTGAGAACCTTTACCCTGTGATATCAAATCCATATACCCTATTAACATGTTTGACGCCGGAGTTAACTTGATTTACTGTTTTAGATCTGAAAGATGCCTTCTTTTGCCTCCCTCTCCACGAAGCCAGACAGGAAGTCTTTACATTTGAATGGGAAAGGCCTAAGAGTGGGTGCAAAACCCAGCTCACATGAATGGTGCTGACTCAGGGATTTAAGAACAGTCCCACCCTGTCTGGAGAACAGCTTTCAAGACTTAAGAATCCTGTGAGGCTCCGCTGGAATAAGGGAAGCTACTGCAGTATGTAGACGACATCTTAATAGCCATTCAGACAGAAGAGGCCTTTTCTGCCTGGATGGTAAGCTTCTTAAATTTTCTGAGACTCCAGGGATATAGAGTATATAAAAAAAAAAAGCCCAGATAATAAAGCAAAAAATAATTTACCTGGGATATGAGATTAGTGCTGGACAGCAAACACTGGGACAAGACCAAAAAGAGACAATATAGCAAACGCAAAAAACCCAGAGAGTGAAAGAATTACAGATAGTGTAGACTGTGGATCTACGATTATGAACTAATTGTTAAGCCTTTAAATGCACTAATTGTAAAAGACAGCAAGAATCTTCAGTGGACAAAAAAAAACACTCAAGCCTTTGACCAATTGAAAAATGCCCTGATGTCGGCACCAGCTCTGGGACTTCCAGATGTGAGTAAACCATTCTTTCTGTCCTCCCATGAGAAACAGTGGATTGCCCTGGGGATACTGGCACAGAACTTGGGTCCATACCAACAAGCAGTTGCTTATCTATCCAAGCAGTTAGATGTGATTGTTGGAAGCAGTCCAACAGCCTGAGAAGGTGGCAATTATGCACATCAAGGCACACCAGAAGGTGAGCTCAGAATTGGATGCAGGAAATGAGCTGGCGGACAGAGAGGCAAAAGAAATGACAAAAGGTGAGATAACAACTGAAGGGCCCCTAGTTCCTGACAGAAAAATTTCCCTGAAAGATAACCCAAATTATAGTAAGGAATATCAGAAATTGATTACAGACCAAGGTGGAACATTCAATGAGAAAGGGTGGGCTAGCAAAGCACAGAAAAAAATAATTGTCCCCTCCTCTTTGTTATGGTCCCTAGTAAGGAGTGACCATCAAAAACGCACTGGGGTGGGTGGATGCCCTACATAAATATATAATAAGCAAAATTATGTCTAGAAACTTGCATGCTACTATCCAGCAAGTAACTCAGCAACACAGTCTCTGCCGCCAAACAAATTCCTAAAACAACCCTAGGCCAAAGATAGGCCAAATTGGGAGAGGTAACGGATCAGGATAACAGTGACAGATTGACTTTACGGAACTTCCAAGAAAAGAAGGGTATAGATATTTATTGGTATTAACAGATATCTTTTCAGGTTGGCCAGAAGCCTTTCCAACTAAAACTGAAACAGAATTGACGCTAAGAACATATGCCTCAATGCAGAACAAGGCATCTGTCATTTTAAAGTCCATCCAGACAATACTCAAAAAACTATACTCGTATGTATTGGCCAAGGCTGTGTTTGTTTCAGAACTGCTTATCTTTCTGCAAAGATAGATGATGATAAAATTATCACTGTTGGAAATTATTCCAACCTCTATATTTGTAACTTTATCAAAATTATCGGGTGTGACTTTACATACTTAGCACCAGTTGTATCCCATCAACTGATAAAATCCAATTACGCAATATATCATAAATTTCCACTCACACCAATTGGAATGGTTCTCACCCTGATAAGACAGTTAATAAAACACCCTGATCTAATTGACATTCTAAAAAAGTACAGGAAAATAAAAAGAAAACTTTAATTACTACTCAGCACGATACAGAAAAAATAAATAGGGTTTTACAAAGAGTAAGACAAGATACAAGTCATCACTGGTTAGATGTACTTTTTGGGTGGTCACCCACTGCGACTGGCATTCTAAATATGTTACTTCACCCTATCATTGTTCTTCTATTATTAATTGGTATAAGTTTCATATTCTCTATTGTGTTATTTGTTTAAAATTGGAGAATGTTGCGACGAGTGGCGATTTTAACTTCGTTGTCAAAGGCTCATGATAAACCGCTAAAAGATACCTTTCATAAGAGCTCGCTAAAAGAAAAGCCTATGTATTAGCAAAAGAATTTACTATCTTTATAGAAAAGGGGGGACTGATGCAAAGGTTTAACCAATATACAGGGGGGTTAGGGTTAAGCTACTTACCAGACAATGGTACTGCTCCTTCATGCTTATCGTATTCGCCGTGTATGCTAGGACTAGAAGTAAGGACATGGCTATTGTTAAGAGGCAGGGACCGTGACTTGATTCCAGTCCTTTGGATGACTAGGCCGGCTGAAATTGGCTCTACACTTTGGACAAAGACCAAGCCTCCAGGGAGCATGCGTAACAACCAGAGGTGAAAAGTTCAGGCTTGAGGAAGACTCATTTATATCTCGAGACCCTCACTCATGACCACTAGGAAGCGCTGCGCAGGCACAAAGGACTTCTTAGCTCATTATAATATGAAGTGGGAATAGGACATGAATATGTATAGGAGTGTTGTGCAACCTCATGCATATGTATAACTTTAGAGGATAAATGTAAAGGGGAAATGGCGCTGAGGTGTGCATGCCTTTGGAGGAGCTATCCCCCATGTGCCTCAGCGCTGAATAAAAGCATACCTACTTTACAACTTTTAACGAGTTGTGGAGTCTATCCGCGTATCAGTAACATCACTATTCTGCGCTATACTTCCAGAACCACAGTATCAAAGACAGAAGGAACCCTCCGGGTATTTTAAAAGAAGTTCCCTCTATTATCACAAGACACTGAAAATAAAGCAACACTTAACATGTTGTTAGCCACAAGCAAGCCACATTGAAGTTAACATCCTGAATGGCTCTTCACAGTGTCCACTGTTTCAAAGTAAGCCTGAGGTGATCTAAGAAAGATACCTTTTATTATTATGAAGAAACACCAGAATCTGCATGTCCTCTGGCTACAGACTTGCAAAGTTTTGCTGGCTTACTATGAAAGCCATGTTTCTTGCTATAAATCTATTAAAAGATATTCACTACCTTTCCCAGAGATGCAAGCATATTAATTACTTTAATGGAACATCCGTCTACATTAATATTGAGGACTAGGATTAAAGGCATTTAAAATATAAACTCAAAAGCATTATCTCATTCTCCTTTTCTTGGAGTAAGAAGACAAAATCACCTGGTTCCACATCTGGCGCCTGATGTGCGTGTCCACTGAGTGTAATTCTTTGCCCATGATTCATGCCTTAGTCTACATGGACTTCCAGTATTTTTACCTCTTTGATCACCTTCTTCCCTTCACATTTTTTACAGCAGTCTTTTTCATTAATTACTTCACCTAAAGAAAGACAAATTTTGAGTTTGGAGATTTCCCCATAATTGCATCTGAGTCTGCAGAGGAACTGCTTTAGCGTAGGCTGAGGAATTCATGCAACATGCAACACGCAACACAACTAGTTGCGGGTCATGGGATAGAAATAGTTAATGAAATGGATATCGCCCTGGTCTGGCTTAAGCCTTGGGAACAGTGAAGAAAACACCAGGTGTTAATGCCCTGCTCAGGCCTAAGCCTTGGGAACTGTAAAGAGAATAATGAAGGGTAAAGATCGGTTAGCAAAACAAAGCAGACAGTTTGCAAGATAAAGCAGGATGTGCATCTCAAAGACAGGCCAAACAATGTGAATATTTGTGACCCTTAGTAGTTTTGATAAATCAGGATGATAAGGGAGTAAAAGAGTGGAAAGTTACTGCTTAGCACTTAGTAGACTATAAAAGGGTCTTCAGATTTCAGGAGAACTGTAGTCTGTCTTTGATATGCCACAACTAGTGATTCAGGTGTTGTTTTATGGATGTTTCACAAGAGGAAAGCCAGGCTCAATTTACCCTTGCTGGGAGAGGGGGAAGGAAAAAAAAAGTGTGTGTGTGAGGGGGAGGAAATGCAAAGATACACTAAGTAAGTTTGAAAAGTGAGAGTGCTTTAGAAAAGGCAAAACAAGACTTTGTCTACAGTTTCTAGTGTTCCTTAAGTCTTAATTTGACTCCAGTATCCTTACCACTCAACTTAGTGCTCTTAAAAAAAAACAAACAAAAGCCTACTTTTCCATTCCTTGTTATGCTAGAGCATGACAGGTATAAAAGAAAGGATGAAGCTAAAACCAAACTGAAGCACCTCCCCTCCCTTAAAAGTCACAATAATTCCAAACTCTTTCAATGAATTTAGGAAGCTTAGTTCCGTTTTTTAACAACAGTGTTCACTGACAATCCCATTTTCCAATATACCACCACCATGTACTATGGAAATGCAGTCAGTAGAACTAGTCTTGCATACAAAATGGGGGCAAGATACGTGGTTAAATCACAGATTCATAGCTGATAGAAACACAGAATAGTTTAAATAATATATTTTAAATATCATCAGAATTCAATAAATAAATACTTGCTTTTTACTGAGTGCTATGCATTTTTTCATTACAAAATGAAAGGATAGACTCCACAACTCGGTAAAGTTGTAAAGTAGGTATGCTTTTTATTCAGCATGGGGGATAGCTCCTCCAAAAGCATGCGTGCCTCAGTGTTGTTTCCCCTTTACATTTATCCTCTAAAGTTATACATGTGAATGAGTTTGCACAACATGCCTATACGTATTCATGTCCTATTCCCGCTTCATATTATAATGAGCTAAGAAGTCCTTTGCACCTGCGCAGTGCCTCCTAGTGGTCGTGAGTGAGGGTCTCGAGATGAAGTAAATGAGTCTTCCTCAAGCCTGATCTTTTCACCTCTGGTTGTTATGCATGCTCCCTGGAGGCTTGGTCTTTGTCCAAAGTGTAGAGCCAATTTCAGCTGGCCTAGTCATCCAAAGGACTGGAATCAAGTCACGGTCCCTACTTCTTAACAATAGCTATGTCCTTATATCTTGTCCTAGCATAATCATGAGTAAGCAATGATATTGTTAAGCAAGTGTCCTGATCTGTTCCCTTGTACATTGCGAGTACGATAAGCATGAGCAAGCAGTAACATTGTTAAGTAAGCAGTTTGACCTATCCCCTTGTGCATTGCAAATACCATGTACAATAAGCATGAGCAAGCAGTAACATTGTTAAGCAAGTGGCTCAACCCTACCCCCCCCCCGTACATTTGTTAACCCTTTGCATCAGTCCCCCCTTTTCTATAAAGTTAGTAAATTCTTTTACCAATACATAGATTTTTCTCCTAGTGAGCTTGTATGAAAGGTATCTCTTAGCACTTTACTATGTGCCTTTGACAACGAAGTCAGAGCTGTTACTCTTTGCAACATTCTCCAATTCCAAACAAATAACACAATAGAGAATATGAAGCTTATACCAAGTAATATTAAAAGAACAATGATAGGGTGAAGTAACGTATTTAGAACGCCAGTTGCGGTGGGTGACCATCCAAAAAGTACATCCCACCAGTGATGATTTGTGTCTTGCCTTATCCTTAGAAGAACCTTATTTATTTTCTCTGTATCATGATGAACAGTAACTAAGATATTCTTTCCACTTTCTTGGACCTCCTTTAAAATATCAATCAGGTCCTGGTGTTTTGTTAGTTGTCTTACTAATGTGAGGTCCATCTTTATAGGTATAGCCAATAATTTGTGATACGTAGTATAATTAGATTTTAGTAACTGGTGGGATACAACTGGTGATAAATACGTGAAGTCACATCCAGTAATTTTAACAAAGTTACAAACTCAAATATTGGAATGATTTTTAGCAGTTATGTTATTATTATTGATCCTTATAAAAGTACAAGCAGTTCTTAGGCATATGCAGCCTTGGCCAATATATATAAGTACAGTTTTTTGAGTAATATCTAGATGAGCTTCAAAATGACAGATGCCTTGCTCCACATCAAGGCATATGTCCTCAGCATCAATTGTGTTACCTTCACAAATAAACCCTTGTTGTTCTCACATAATGCAAGACTCTAAATTTACAGTCTGCCATTTCTTATCTACCATTAGAGCCCACATTCTATGCTCAAAGGGGTAAAGAACTGCTCCTTCATGGTTTAATCCTAATGCAATAATGGGGTAAATAACATAAATAGTGGCATTTCTTATAGCGAGCACAAAAGCCGTAGCTATGTTTGTAGTGGGGTTATAGGTGAAATTTGCCAGGGTCCACCAAGACTGAAGCTTTCTTTCCACATCATTAGCATTATCCCAGACAAGTTTTCAAAACTCAATAGGAAAAACGCCCTCACTCCCTTCCCTGATAATTAAGGCAACTATAGACTGCATCCACAGTTGAGCTTGTATACAGTTAAGACCTAAGGATATATTATCCTGAGCTATCCCAAGTGCATCTAGAATTAATTTGTGGTTCTGTTCCTCAGTTCTTTTCCATTTCGGTAGTACTTCTGAGATCTGCCATTGGCTAGTTCCTAATGCCAATAAGGAAGACTGCAGGAGCTGCCTTAATTTTGTTAATTCGCTAGTTGCAGTGGCCAGTTTATTCATTAGTATTTTTGAATCAATCCCATTTAGGACCTGTAAACCTGTTCCTAGTATTCCAGTTAGATCGCTTCGTACCCTATCCTTAAAAGGTGCTTGCTTTCGTAACCATGTTGTCCAGCCTTCAGAGGAAGCCTTTATGAAAGGCAAACAACCTGGTTGGATTTTGGAGATATTGATTTGCATTGTTAACTCAACATGCTTGAGGGACCATTCTGGGTTAAACGATATTTGTTGTTGGCCTGTATTCCTTACTACATATGGGCCTATTTCATAGATTTGGGGTTCAAACTTAATTGGGACTCGGGTGCTAATTTTTGGAGTTTGGATAGTAGTAGTAACTACTTTAATTGGCATTGTAGTGGTAGTGATTGAGTTAACATGTATTTTAAATTTAAATGATATTGCTCTTGTCTTTTGAGCCCGGAGACAAACTACCTCGACATTCTGTGTTAATGTAAAATTATGCCAGCAATCTGTTTTATTTATTTGGTTACAAAACGTTACCTGTTTATTAGTCGGAGTAGTTATACTAATTTGAGTTGGCTTCCTATAGGTAATTTTATTCTTGCCTTTTAGTGTTCCACATACTATATACTCTTTCTTACAATCTAATTGACATCCTACCCTGATTGTCTCTCCCACAGTCCCTTGAATTATTCTTTGATCTTCTGGTTTAGAAGGAGATGGGTAGTCCGTTTGATTACCACGTAAAACTATTACAGACAGGGTTAGATGCTGAATACTTAATTGCGATCCCATATATCCAGTATATCCAGGGAGGGCTTGGACTCAAAGATCAGATCCCTCCGCCCCTTGGAATATATTGTTACATATAAAACAATTTTTAGCGTTTCTATCTATCTCGTTCGAATAAATTTCAGTTTTAACTTATTACCGCCCAGTGTCGCTTTCCAAGGGGCCTTCAAAGCTTTCTTAACTCAGGTATGATGAATCCAGGTGCTCTGTTCTTTGATTTTAACAGCTGTGAAAGTCGTAAGTAATACCTGAAATGGTCCTTTCCACCTTGGTTCAATATCTTCTTTGCCTGCGGGTTTGAAGGATTTTATATATACATAGTCTCCAGGTTGTATGCTATGTACTGTGCTATCCAGTCCCCTGCTCCGTGTTCCAGCCACATGTTTTTCAATCTTTCTGAGTTGTTTTCCTAATTCGATTATATAGGTATTCAAGATTTCCTCCCCCATCTGGGGAGATGTTCCTTGCTGAACCCCATAGTGTCTTCCATATAGAATTTCGAAGGGACTCAACCCTTCTCATGTTTTTGGTTTAGTACTAATCCTTAATAAGGCCAGGGGGAGCACCTGGGGCCAGGGTAGGCTGGCTTCCTGGCCTAATTTTACAATTTGTTGTTTAATTAGATGATGCATTTTCTCCACTTGACCACTTCATTGGGGGTGGTAAGGAGTATGAAGTTGCCAATCAATACCCAAATGCTTACTAATTTGTTGTACCACATTTGAAATGAAGTGTGGTTCCCTGTCAGAAGACATAGTCGCTGGGACTCCGAAGCATGGTATTATTTCTTGTAACAGTGCTTTTGTTACTTCTTGGGCCTTTGCAGTTATAGTTGGAAAGGCTTCTGGCCAACCTGAAAAGGTATCTGTTAACACCAACCATCTATACCCCCCTTTTCTTGGCAGTTCCATGAAGTCAATCTGCCATTGTTGTCCTGGTCCATTACCTCTCCCAATTTGGCCTATTTTTGGCCTACGGTTGTTTTTGGAATTTGTTTGGAGGCAAAGATCACATTGATGAGTTACTTTTTGGATAGTGGTATACAGGTTTCTAGCCATAATTTTTCTTATTAGATATTTATGTAGGGAATCCACCCCCCAATGTGTTTTTTGATGTTCATTCCTTATTAGGGACCATAACAGGGAAGAGGGGACTATTATGTTTCCCTGGGCTGTGCTAGCCCACCCTTTCTCATTGAAGGTTCCACCTTGGTCTGTAATCAATTTCTGATCTTCCTTATCATAATTTGGCTTACCTTCCATGGAAATTTTCCCATCTGGAATTAGGGCCCTTTCTATTGTCATCTCACCTTTTGCCGCTTCTTTTGCCTCTCTGTCTGCCAGCTCATTTCTCTCCTCCAATTCTGAGTTCACCTTCTGGTGTGCCTTGATGTGCATAATTGCTACCTTCTCAGGTAGTTGGACCGCTTCCAACAGTCACATTATTTCCTGTGCTTGTTTGATGTTTTTTCCTTGTGAGTTCAACAGTCCTCTTTCTTTCCAAATGGCTCCATGTGCATGTACAACCCTGAATGCATATCTTGAGTCTGTATAGATGATTATATTTTTTCCTCTTGCTGTTTCTAAAGTTCTAGTTAGAGCAATTAGTTCCGCTTTTGTGAAGAGGTGCTTTTTGCCAAAGGTCCAGATTCTATTACCTCTCTGCTAGTGGTAACTGCATATCCAGCATGTCATTTTCCACTGATGACATAGCTGCTCCCATCAGTGAACCAGGTTTCTGCGTCATCCAAAGGGGTGTCCTTCAGGTCTGGATGGCTGTTGTACCCCTACTTCCGATCCTGGATCTAACGGCGTGTTACGACGCATGGTATCTCTTAATTGGTCTAAAAATTCTGCTAGCGATTCCAAAGGGCCTTGTTTTACTACATATAATGCTGACCAATTTATAGTCTTTGGTATAGCCCTCTCAACTCCTTTAACAATCCATTCCTGGGAAGCCCGTAGTGTCTCAAGTTCTGCTGATCGGTTCGGATCCCATTTCGGATCCTGGAGGGGGAAGAATTCCCCCACATCCTCCTGTTTTGTCTTATAGTAATCCTCAGCTAAATCTCCTGCTGTTTTTATTATTAGCTGTCTCTGCCACAGTCATTGCCTCCAGTAGTAGCTGCATATCATTACAATCTGGATTATGCTGTTTCACAATAAACTGTGTTTAGTAACCTTTACAGGGTCGTTACGGTAATCCTTCACCACCTTTTTCCACGCTTCCAGATCCAGAGTGGAAAAAGGCACCTTAATCAGCATCATAGTTCCCTCAGATCCTACTGCTTCCCTAAGGGGTGCTTGCAATATATGTCCCTGCTGTTTTAGCCAAGTTCGTGAGGAGACCAGACTCCGGGGGGGGGGGGACGACGACAGTGTCCTCTGAAGCTGTATCCACCCGTCCTCTTGGTGGGGGCTTGAATAGATCCACTAACTCCTGGTTCACATCATGATGAGATTTATCTTGTTTCGTGCACCTCTGACCCAAGGGGGAAAGGAGGGGAGCTCGCACAGCTCCTGTGTTTGAGCATGGGATGAGTGCTGGGGCAGGCAGAAAAGTGGGAACAGACATCCTGACAGATGGGACTGAGGGCTTGCTGGACCCTCACTGGACAAACCCTTTTATTTGTATGAAGTGATATTAATTACTAACAATGATTTAACCTTAATGGTGGACAAAAGCCTAAACCCTGCTCATTTCTTATATGGGGAGCAAAAAGAAGGTTTAACCCACAACCGTTAGAAGTTACACAATACCAGACCATGATTTGGGAGTATTTAATGGAACAGGTTCTCTTGGAGGGGGAAGGAATATAGGTGGACGGATCATCTAGATGTCTACAGGGAAAAAGGATGTCAGGGTATGCGCTAGTTAACGGAAAAAAAGATGCAAATCATTGAAAAAGAGGAAATTACCCTCAGATTGGTCTGCTCAAATGTGTGAGCTATATGCTCTGAAAAGACCCTTAGAATACCTAGCGCATAGGAAGGGAACTATTTATAATGACTCGAAATATGCATTTGTAAACAGAAGTGATATTGCAGCTCCCATAATAGACACCTGCATTGTATGCCGTGTCGTAAAAATTCACCCTGAATTAAATATAGACAGCCATTATGGGACGCTGACGTACTTTACTCTGTGCCTGGGAGTTATTGGTACCATCGGAGTGGGAGGTAACTGAAGTGGGAATTCACTATAAGGGTCTGTGAATAAAGTTTGCATGAAAATTGAATAGGAGGAAATAAGATGGCAGAGGGCAAGCCCAGGTTGGCCTCTATGCCTGCCACCGAGAAGCAAAAACATACCTCAGCTGTGGGCAGCAACCCCACAGGCTGGAGGGGTGGAGGTATTTGTCATACTGGACCTCTGATCATCTTATGGCTCCTGTCCCTATCACGAGTACGAGCCTCCTCCAATTGCACAGAATGTATAAAGACCACTTTGAGCAGGCACTTGACAACGCAAAATTTAATCTATCACACCCATTATTGATGCAGTGGAACCCAGCTCGAGATGTGTGCCCATAACAATACAGAGTACACCAGATGTAATGTTAAAGGCAAGATAATCTGTTATGATCCTAAAGTGAATGTAAATGGTGGTTGGAAGTGCGGTCCCTGGGGAAAGACAGAATAGTAGTAGGGCAAACTGAAATTACCAACATAAATAGCCCAGCAAGCGTAATTTTTGATGCTTGTGAAGCAATAGACAGTGGTAAGTGGCAGTGGGATGTGGAAGTATGGAATGGGTGCAAACCTACTCCCATGAGCAAAAATATATGTGCTCCTCTTGGAGGTATAAATCTAAAGTGGCAAGTTCTGATTGTACAAGGAACTTGAATTATTGTACTTCTTGGACCTGTGTTATTTAGTCCACTGATTATACTCCAGGAAAGTATACCCAGAGATTAGAGGAGCGAGGATATTGGGTAGTTAAGCTAGAGAGACTGACCACCCCAAAAGAATGCAGGAGAAACCAGTGTAACCCACTGAACTTAACCATAAATAAACCCAGAACCTGGAATGTGGATTGGAAAATGGCCAAACACATTTTCGGTCTGCAGATTGACAGCACTGGGTCGGACTCAGGAACTCTAATCTATATTAAGATCCAGGAAGTTGTACACTCGGACGAGGAGGAGGAACTACTGTTCCAGTCTTCCTATCATGCAATGGAAACGGGCCAAATATGAAATTCCCACAATTGACAGAAATTTGTTTGTGAACTTGGCAGAAAATATAGCAAAAGTACTCAATATAAGTAATTGTTATGTTTGTGGAGGTACCAATATGGGGGAACAATGGCCTTGGGAGTTGAAGGAAATTAATATCACTGACAATAATATATGGAACTCAAGCAAAGTCCAGAGAGTGAAACAATGGGCACTACAGACGAGTATCATTGTCCAAAACTGCTGGCAAAAGCCTCCTGGGAGACAAGGAAAAAAGCCAGTAGGGGATTTAACTTGTAAAACCAGCAGAATTTGGAATGAAACAGTAAGAAAATGGACAACTTGAGGCCATCCTTCAGATATTGCAGATGGAGGGAAAAATTGTACTTTAAATAAGAATCCTGGGGATAAATGAGAAACTCCAGAAGGACTATCCTGGATTTGTGGTAAATATGCATACTCTGAATTACCTGGGAATTGAGCCAGAACATGTGTTTTGGGAACCATCCGGATAAGTTTCTTTTTATTACCAATACATAGGGGGGAACGATTAGGGGTGCCGGTCTATTCTGATGTATCTGAAATATCCTGGGCAAAAAGGGCCCTACAGATTGGAAACTGGAAAGATGATCAGTGTCCCCAGAGCGAAATACTGCATATTACGATCCTGCCTCCTGGGCTGAGGATGGATCCTGGGGATACCAGTCTCATACACATATCCTAAATCTTATAATTAGGTTGCAAGCAGTCCTGGAAATTGTGACTAACAAAAATGGTGATGCATTAACCATATTAGCCAAACAGAATAGCAAAATATGTACAGTGGTATATCAAAATTGCTTAGCCCTGGATTACCTCTTGGCCCAGGAAGGGGGAGTGTGGGCAAAATTCAATTTATCTAACTGTTGCTTACAGACAGATGATGAAGGAAAAGCTATTGAGAAGATAATTACTGAAATGAAAAAGGTCACACGTGTTCCCGTTCAAACCTGGAAAGAATTTAACTTGGATATAGAAAAATGGTGGAACAATAACAGGTGGAACTTTGGGGGGTTAAGAGAATTCTGCTGGTTTTTGTTTTGCTAATAACTGGTTTACTTGTGCCTTGTGTTGTTCCCCTGATGAGTAGAATGGTCCATAGGACCATAGAGCAATTACAGTTTGAAATAATTACTCCTGAGGGAACAGAATCAAACATTAGAATGTTAAAAATTTGGTCTTGTGATGATCCGTTTGAGGAGGCAAAAATAATCTTAAAAAAAAAAAAAATAAAAAATGAGCGAATGAGAAAAGCCAGAAATGGAAATTATGGCTCATGCCAAATGGATTAAGAAAAAGAAAAAGGGGGGAATTGTGATAAACGCATAAATGTATTGGCTTTCGCAAATCATAGGTGTGGTTATGTGGATATAACTGTACCAGTTTACAATAACAGAGACAAAGTTCACTGAAGACACAAGATTAGACAACAAGTTAAAAATGCCGAGAACTCTTGAGCAAAACGGAGTCGCATAGCAAAAGAATTTGTAAAGGTAAAAGAAAGGAGGGGGGGGCTTGATATAAGAAAAGCTAGTGCCTGAAAAACATAAGAGTTAAAGTACTTTTTAGCTTAACTTAGGTTGTAGAAAGACAACAGTGGTTATGTTGTAGGTCTGTGGAATGTAGTGGCTGCACTAAACACGAGTTAATTGTTTCATACTAGTCTTCTAAAGTATCTTTAGTTTTAAAGAACAATGTTTGTGTTGTAAGTCTGTGGTGAGATAACAGGATTTAGTGGCCCCACTAAACATGAATGAGTTATTTCACACCATCCTTCTACTTATCAGTTCGTTTAGAGACAGAGCCTCCCAAACATCTGCTAGCTTGGGATACTCCTTGTCCGCCCATCCTGCAATAAATTTTGCAGGAAGGTCCCACTGTTTTAAATCTTTGCTAGTTATCAGAAGAATTACAGATATGGCTGGTTTCAGCTAGTTGTGTGATTACTGGGGCGTCCAACTGCAACAAAGGTGAAAAGTACACTGAGAGGAAGACTGCTTACTTGAAGACCCCTACTCACAAGAGGAAGATCGTTTACTTCATTCTCAAGACCCCTGCCCACAATCACCAGAGAGCAGTGCGCAGACACGAAGAGGGGAGGACTTATGATAATAAGTTCCAGGAGTTAGTTATAATATTCCCCACCCATATGCAGGAATTATGAATATGCATGTAACTAATGTAATAGTGAAAGTATATAAACCTGTAACAAATGCTAATCACTTGCGCTTCTGGCTACAGCTACAGTGCTGTTGCTTTTGCTTTATTGACTTTGTCCCTCAATAAAACCTTGTTATCTTGTTTAGAGGAGTGAGTTCGTATTTCACATTTGTACTCTGGGAAACTGAAAAAATAACTGTGTTAACTTGTCATCATACTCCTTCACTTGAATAAGGACTCATTTCTGACTTCTTATGAGAGGTTTGGGAAGGGGGAAAGGTGAGGAAATAGAATATCTTCTTTTGTTATTTAATGACCTTTTTATGCAATTTGAAGTGGGGCAAAAACGTCTGAACCAAAATGGTTTGCAAGAAATAGTAATACTGATTTTGAGAGTCCTCAAAGGTGTGTTGGATTTGATCACACAGTTCATGTAGAAAATTGGGAGATTTAAGGTCATCTAATCAGACTTTCCCTGAGGTAAAGGCTAGCTTCCCTCGTTCTCATCTAAGACTATTTGCAGTATAATACTTCTTGTCTACTAGAGTTCTGAGGCTTGAGAAAGGTAAACTTTTCTTAAGGACAGAGCTTTTCCTGGAATGCTTTCTAGCCATCTCTGATTAAAGCCAAGATCAGTTCTTTCAGATCATGTGCTAAGGCAGCTGCTATCATTGGGTGGTGTGCTTTGTGTTACATTACATACTAGTGGCTCCCTTTATGAAAAGTCTGTGGTAAAGGACTTCAACTCTCGCCTCTTGCTGCTTATTGAAGCAGGAAAACATTTTTTGTGGAACATCAGAAATTTGCCATGTGGAGGTTAGTCAGAGGCAAGCTGTCTCTGTGTTGAGGAATGTGCATATTTCTAGTACTGTATCAGAAGGTGAGGTTATGTACTGCTGAAAATAGTGTGGAATGGCCATGCTGTCTTGCAGAAGTCTTCCTGTTCTACCTTGGTTATCAGAGAAGCAGGCATCCTGGGAAAAGAATGGTTATTGTGGTTCCTCTTGGATATCTTCAAAGTTCAGAAGTTTACCTGAAATCTATTATTTTTATCAATAAAGAAATAAGTCTCCCTAAAGCAAGATGAAACGGGCATAGTTTATTTCTGAATAAAGCTGAAGTATGAGCTCAAAGAACACTCATGTTACTTTCTCATTTTTATCAGCAAATCCTGAAAAAAGGGAAGAAAAACCTGGCATTCAAAGTGTGTCAATCTTCCAAATCTAAGTCTTTTTGTTGGTGGTGATGGCTTTTGTTTATTTTTAAATATTGCATGTGCTGTGACAGTTTGTGATGCTGCTGACCTCAGAGTTGAATTCTGTTGCCTTAATGGTATGAACTTCCTTATCTTCTGGTTACTATGTTGTCCCTCTTAATTCTTGTCTCCTTTCATGAAAGGAATTATTTTTCTTCTGTCATTATTCTTGTAACTGACCAGAGAGAGAATGGCAATAAGCAAACGAGGGAGAAGGTGTGTGCCATGAGCAGGTCTCCGTTTTCAATCCGGTGTTACCGGCCGCCTTTCTTGTCGCTAGAGGGAGCTTTCACTTCTTAAATTATTTTGCTCCCACCTGTACGTGCGTCTAACGTGCACCTTGCTTAAAAGTTTTCTTTAAAAAACAAACCAAAACAATCCCTTCACTTTGTCAGACGAAACAGTTTTCACTAAAGTTACTCATCTGAAACTGTCTGTCAGTTATGGCAGAAATATCAGGATGTTGAACTGTTTCCATAGTAACCTGGAAATAGATGTTTAGGAACAGTCTAGTAAACTGAGAGGAAATTAAATTAGGAATATTTTTGGTAATTATAGTGAGTTTAGTGGGACTTCTGTGAATTCAGTAACGTGTCAGTTTGAAGAAAATCTGTTCCATACTGCCTGGTCAGACAGCTCAGGCAGTTGATTATACTGTACTATATGGGAAACCTGTTTGAATACAACTCAGTGCTTCCACTTTGGAGCTGGTAACAGAAATAACAGGAAGAAGAAGTTCATGCTTTCAGAAAAAGGAAAATAATACATTTTTATGAAAACATTTTATGAAACCTATAGGTAACAGCTAAAGGGGGGATGTGTGTGTGTGTGTGCTGTTGATTTGTAGATGCCCAGACATTAGAGGCTGACTTATATTTGCTGCACATCTTGCAGTAAAAGGAAAGTTTAGGCAAGTGCTGTGTTGTGGAAAGTGGCAGCCAAAGCTGCTTTTCTCTTTCATTTAATGGCAAGTGTAACCATCTCTCATGATTATATAACGAAAAAAGCGAGGACTTGTGACACTATGTTGTCTTTTAGTAGAGACCACAGCTTTGTGTGTTTAAGGGACTTTTCACTTCTTGATCCATCACCAAGGAAACAGAAGGAAAAACATTTAGAAGTGAAGAGATCGTCTCCTAGAGAATGAAAAATAACTTCATGAAGACACCTGTATCTCCTAGCCCTCTTTTATGTTACATAGGTGATTTTTATATGGAGTAGTTAATCAGAAAATAATTTTGAACACCCAGAAAAAAATTTTTCTGGTTTCCTACTGGTCTCATTGGTAAGCATTAATGAAGAGAACCTATTCCATCTTGCAGTTCTATAAACTGTGAATAAATATTTTGTGGAGCCTTCAATTTAACTCAGAAAATGAAACTAAGGAACTAAATGGAAGACAGAGGAAGATTTTTCCTGGTATCCAAAAAACACATTTGGCAATAACCCTGGAGCTTCTGATTAGTAGATGAAAGGAGGAACTTAATTATTTAAAGTACAGCAGAGACTGAGAGAAGCTTTTTCTGTAGTACTCTTGATTGTAGGAACATAGCCTGTCATTTAACAGAGATAAAGCACTCTACTGTCAAACCACTAGGAAAACAGATATTACAGAGTAAAAAGTGAGGACAAAAAAGGATGATGCACATTTTTAAATTGTGCTATTGTGTGTGTGTGTTTCAAAAAGATGGTCAAAGGAACAATTTCTCAATCTCCACTCAACCTGTAGCTCATCTTAAATGAGACCCTTAGCTACCAGTACAATCTACCTATTAGAATCATAGAATCATAGAATAGTTAGGGTTGGAAAGGACCTTAAGATCATCAAGTTCCAACCCCCCTGCCATGGGCAGGGACACCTCACACTAAACCATATCACTCAAGGCCTCGTCCAACCTGGTCTTGAACACTGCCAGGGATGGAGCATTCACAGCCTCCCTGGGCAACCTATTCCAGTGCCTCACCACCCTAACAGGAAAGAATTTCCTCCTTATATCCAATCTAAACTTTCCCTATTTAAGTTTTAACCCGTTGCCCCTTGTCCTATCACTACAGTCCCTAACAAAGCTCCTGTGAATGGTCCAGCATGGTGCATTAGCTTAGTAAAGTGCATAATCTCAGTCAAGGATCATATTTCCCTGTGCATCAGAATGATCTTAGAATCATAGAGTTGCAGGATCATCTTCTTTGACCTGGTCACGCTTCTTTTGATGAAGCCCAGGATACAGTTTGCTTTCTGGGCTGCGAGCACACACTGCCAGCTTGTGTTCTTTTTCTCATTGACCAAGACCCCCAAGTCCTTCTCCACAGGGCTGCTCTGAATCTCCACCCAACCTGTAGCTCATCTTAAATGAGACCCTTAGCTACCAGCACAATCTACCTATTAGAATCATAGAATCATAGAATAGTTAGGGTTGGAAAGGACCTTAAGATCATCAAGTTCCAACCCCCCTGCCATGGGCAGGGACACCTCACACTAAACCATATCACTCAAGGCCTCGTCCAACCTGGTCTTGAACACTGCCGGGGATGGAGCATTCACAACCTCCCTGGGCAACCTGTGCCAGTGCCCCGCCACCATAACAGGAAAGAATTTCCTCCTTATATCCAATCTAAGTGATTGGTTATAAGGAGGATAAGTGATTGCTAGTGATTTTATTAGCTACCATTGTTGTATTTAGTGTATTTTGCAAATTATAATTTGTTCTAAACATTCTGTATTAAGAAAAAATATTGTAAATATATATTTAGTCTAAGGGTCGCATACTTCAGTATAATCCGGAATCAGGGCAAAAATAGTAAAAGCCAACAAGCATTTTAGATTATATTTGCATAGGAGTGGAGAAGACATAAGCCCGAAAATAATGCTGCTATATTGGCAGCTACTGTGACTATCTGACTTAGAAAGAAGAGCATCAAAAAGTCTAAACTGACTTGGCTAAAAAAAAATTTACTCCCTCTCTTCCCTTCCCAAGAATTACTGGATATATTTGATATTCCGAAACTGTGATCTCTTTAGGGTACACCACATCACTAAATTAAACATAAGATTTTCCTAGCTAGATGTTAGCAAGGGGCATAGAAGAGGGTTTTCCACCAAAATAAATTACTTTCTTCTTTCATAGGACATGGGTTATGTCAGTGTTTTACTTTTTTCCAAAATCAACCTTGCATGCTTATAGGAGAAATTTATTTGATCACTTTTTTTTTTTCCCACTTAAGGTGGGCAAAATATTGGTGTGAATCGTATTCCTCCCACCCAGTGTGACAATTGGGTACGGACAAGTAATGGAGGACATTTTGCTTCACCAAACTACCCTAACATGTACCCACCAAATCAAGAGTGCATCTATATCTTAGAAGGTACATGCTGTATTTCTCTTTTGTTGTGTTGTAATCTTAGTGTTCAATGTATAATCTTGAACTGTTAAAACTGTGTCATCTTACTGTACTGTCAAATACTGTATAGCTGTACTGGTAATATAATCAATTCTGCAGTCATTTGGTTAAACAAGAAGCTAAATTTGTTTTCTGAAGTAATAACAATACATTAATAGAAAATGCAGTCATTCAGGAATTAGCTATACGGAATAATACATACCCTCAGACAGGAAAAGCAGCATCAGATCTATTGTAATCTATGAAGGCACAGAACTACTAAGATAAAAATTGTAGCTTGTTATCTTAATATCACTTCCAATATTGCTGAAGATAAACTACAAAAGATGCTTGCAGACTGCCTTCAGCATTTACCAGACCATACTGGATTATTCAAAGTGTATTCCACAGGCAGGAAATCTTTATGCTGTCCTTTATTAATAAAAAACACACATCTTACTGCTATGGCACTGTATTAAAAATATGGAGATTTGTTAGCACTGGGGAGGTCACTACTGAAATAATGTGATGAGGACAAAAAAATTTAATTAACTAGAATAAAACCACATTCCAATGAGAATATCTTGGGTAAAGGCTGTAAGACTTGGGACACACTAATTATTTTTTCCTCTTATTAGAATGCATCCAAAACCCACTGAAGTCAGCTAAAAACGTTAGCTTAATAATCAGATTCATATCAATTAACTGAAATATTTCAAGTAACATGTTTCAGTGAGGTTTTATATGTACAGTATAGTAGTAGTTCACAGACACCCTCATTTTTGCTTGTATGCATTCATATCTGAAGTTCTGTATCTTCCCTGACAGTGAAGGCACTGGGGAGCAGATCTGTCCAGCTTCAGTGTTGGGACATACCAGATCCACTGCTGGATCTCCCTGACATGAGGCAGTTTCCATGGGGCACAGAGCCTCACAATCCTTATACAGAAACATTAGGGTTACCTGAGTGAGACCAAGGTCCTCCACAATTTCTAGCTAAAGTATTCCTACAGACCTCTGACAATATGTGCAAACAGCTACAAATGTTTTTAACTCGTGTATAAGGTGTAAGTTCTAAAAAAAGTGTTAGAGACATACAAGTAAATCCTTTTTGCATTCAGAAGAAATTGACAGTATGTGATTCTTTAATGCTGTCATTCCAGATAACCAATTAGTACCTGAAAGTTCATGTAGCTTAATAGATGACAAGAACAAAAAACACTTAAGCTATTCATACAATATAAATCACAGTTCTGAACTACAGATGTGGAAGTCTGGTCAAAAAGTAGCCACAGCTGCATCAACTCAGGATTTAGGGATCTGATCCAAGTCCTGATGTTAGGCTGCCACTTGTTCAGACTTAGTAGTCACCTGCATATTAATAATGTATATGAAGCAGTTACACTTCTCTGAATATTCTAATAAAAGGTGTCTCCTGCCAAAGGATCTCCAAATTTGGGCTTGATGCTTAGGAAATGTACCAGTGAGTAGTTCTTCATAACTAACTTTTTCTTTTCCATTCTTTTCTGCATCCCTCATTGTTTTGTCCTTTTTTTATGTACTTTGTTTTCACAGAACACTGAATTCAATTTAATATTAAACCTTGTTTGAATACCTTTGCATATATGTTAGTATCTGTTACATGTGCTGAATTCAATTTATGTTATTTCTGAATTTTCAACAATAAAGATCAGCAAGCAAAAAAAAGAATCCATGAAAAAGGATGTCCTATATAATAATTTTTAAATTTTTTATTATAGTGTATCTGAGTTTTTGTAGCAGACTGCCAGATGTATTTTGAGAAGTTTCCAGTCTCTTTTTTATCTTGCTGTCTTGGAGGTCTGTTTCTTCATTATTCTGTGTCTTCATGTGCTTTTTATATAGATCTTCATTTAATCTTTTGCTCATTTTTTTATGTCTAGCTGCTCCACGACAAAGAATTGAGTTGACCTTTGATGAGCCTTATTACATAGAACCCTCATTTGAATGTCGGTTTGATCATCTGGAGGTTCGAGATGGACCTTTTGGTTTCTCCCCTCTCATTAATCGTTACTGTGGTTTGAAAAGTCCTGCACTAATTAGATCAGCAGGGAGATTTATGTGGATCAAGTTTACTTCTGATGAAGAGCTGGAAGGAAAGGGATTTCAAGCAAAGTACTCATTTATACCAGGTAAAGATGCCTAACATTCTGACTGAGTTAATAGCCATCTGCTCCCATGGAATTCTGTGATGTGTTTATGCTGGCAGTCTAGAGCTGTAATTCATCCTAAGTGCTTATGAAGACAAAGTGACAGTGTGATAGTTACAGTCTCAATCCTGCTAATCCCACAGCATACTTAACTAAAACCACTTTGAAAAACTGACTGAAGGAAATTGCAGGTCTATAGTTTGCTAGAGAAGTCAGTTGATCTTGTTTGTGCTGAAGGCTTTAGCAACTTCCCTCTTTGTTACTACTCTAACTTGTACCAGTACCTCACCAGTGGTAGTAATGGAAAGAGCATTTATGTAGACAAATAGCTGGTGTTTTCAACAGTCTATCATCCAGGAATGTAAGACACTATGACAAAAACACCTGAAGCACATCTACAATAGCACTTCCAGCCAGATGCAAAGCATTTTAAATCTCCATTCTGACATGCCAGAGGAAATATCTATACAGTCCAAGCATCAGCTCTCAGTATAACTAGATTCCCTCAACCCATAGGCTCAGACAACAGAATTGTTCTTTGCTCAAAATACTGTGTGGTTTACAAGGTATGAAGAGGATAATATGCTGACAGTGCCTTTAGAAAAACAAAAGTACATCTGCTCTGTGGGGCCACTTAAAACTGGCAGGGCATTCTTTTTACAGGAAAATTTGATCTGGTGTCCTTGTGCAGTGCTTGACTGCTGTACTTCATAGATATTACACATGTATTTATCAGCATTTTATTGTCTTTTGTGACAAAGGACAATATACAAATGTCAGCTCTACTACTACTGTAAAAGTATACACAGGCATAACTTTTTAATGTCACCTTTACCCAACTGGTCTTTACCTGTATAGCACGTGAAAACACTCTACATGATTATGTGTTACCGCTCATAGAACTGTATACCTTACTAGGGATTTAGACTTGGAAACTCTTCAGATTACCACAGTGACCGGTCCACTGGAAGTAACACACTAAAATCTTTTCATAGGGTCAGTACTTATGCATTCGGTTTAGTTCATTTCCAAAGCAATTTCATTAACATCACTGTCAAAACTAACTTAGCCTAGTTCCAGACTGGAACGTAAAATATACATTTGAACTGTATAGTATTTTTGCAATAGATTGCAGCAAGTGAAGGACCAATATTTTTCTTTCCTCTACATTTACATGGAGTGTGGTAAAATATTTTGTAATTGTGAAAATGGAAGGGGACGTGCACGTACACCCCCACTCAGTTCAGAAAGAAGGTTAAGACTTTCAGTGAAAATCGGTAGTTAAATTCAGAATGTAATGTAGGAACAGTTTTTAACAGCCCATTGTACCGTTCGATTTTCCCAGAGGCTGGTGCCTGGTAGGGGATGTGATATACCCACTCAATGCCATGCTCTTTGGCCCAGGTGTCTATAAGGCTGTCCTGGAAATGAGTCCCATTGTCTGACTCAGTTCTCTCTGAGGTGCCATGTCTCCACAAAGTCTGTTTCTCAAGGCCCAGGATAGTGTTCTGGGCAGTGGCACGGGACACAGTCCCACAGACTATTACCCACTTCTGGTGATACATGTGGGCGCTAGGGATATAGATAGTAGTAGCCTGGGGAACATAAAGAAGGACTACAGAGCCCTGGGAGAGGTGGTTAGGGGCTTTGGAGCTCAGATAGTCTTTTCGTCAATTCTCCAGGATACAGGGGAGGACCTAAAAAAGCTAGGAGGATTAGCCAGGTTAATAAATGGTTAAAAGGGTGGTGTCATAGTCAGGGGTTTGGGTGTCTTGAACACGGGACCCAAGTTTGTAGGGCAGGTCTACTGGGGGCTGGTGGAGCTGGTCTGATAAAGAAGGGAAAGAGCAGTTTTGGTAGGAGGCTTGCCAGACTGGTCAAGGAGGCTTTAAACTAGATGTGTTGGGGAGGGGGCATCATTCCATCCCAAGACACCCAGTCAGTTTCCAGCACCTATAATAAAAGCTCGGAGCAATGTAGATATATTCCAGCCGCTCCAGCCAATGAGCCGGCTTCATTTGGAGCTCGGCTCAGATGCCTCTATACAAACGCCCGTAGCATGGGAACAAACAAGAGGAATTACAGATGTGTGCACATCTACGGTGGTATGATATAATAGGCATTGCAGAAACATGGTGGGATGGCTCCTATGACTGAGTGTTGGAATGGAAGGTTACAGGCTTTTAGAAAAGACAGGCCCGGCAGGCGGGGAGGGGGTTGCCCTTTATGTTAGGGATTGGATGGAGAGTATGGAACTCTGTCTGGGGACAGGTGAGCAGTCCACAGAGTTTGTGGGTCAGGGTCAAAGGGAAAACAGCGATGGAGACATGACTGTGGGGATCTGTTACAGACCGCCTGATCAAGGAGAACCTGCGGATGAAGCACTCTATAGACAGATAGAAAAGCCTCACGCTCACAGGCCCTTGTTCTCAGACTCTCAACCACACTGGACATCTGTTGGAATGACGGTACGGGCCAGCACAAGTAATCCAGGAGGTTCTCGATTGTGTGGAAGACAACTTCTCCCTGCAAGTAAGAGAAGCCGACAAGGAGAGGTGCCATGATTGACTCCGTGTCACCCAGGGAAGGGCTGGTTGGAAATGTGAGGATCCAGGGCAGCCTTGGATGCAGCC
>NW_026641661.1:0-773 GCF_028554395.1 Pezoporus wallicus
TCATAGAGCCCCAGTATTGCCTCATAGAGCCCCATTATTACCTCATAGAGCCCCATTATTGCCTCATAGAGCCCCTTTATAACGACATAGAGCCCCAATATTGCCTCATAGAGCCCCATTATTGCCTCATAGAGGTTTATTATTGCATCATAGAGCTCCATTATTGCGTCATATACCCCATTATAACATCGTAGAGCCCCATTATAGCCTCATAGGGCCCCATGACTGCCTCATAGAGCCTTATTATTGTCTCATAGAGCCCCATTATTGTCTCATAGAGCCCCATTATTGCATCATAGAGCCCCATTATTGCCTCATAGAGCCCCATTATACCCTCATAGAGCTTCATTATAGCCTCCTAGAGCCCCATTATTACCTCATCGAGCTTCATTATTGCCTCATATACCCCATTATAGCCTCATAGAACCCCATTATTGCATCATAGAGCCCCATTATTGCATCATAGAGCCCCATTATTGCCTCATAGAGACCCTTTATAACCACAGAGCGCCATTATTGCCTCATAGACTTCATTATCGTTTCCAAGAGGCCCATTGTTGCTACTTAGAGCCCCATTATTGCCTTATAGAGCCCCATTATTGCATCATAGAGCCCCTTTATAACGACATAGAGCCCCATTATAATGACATAGAGCCCCATTATTGCCTCATAGAGCTCCATTATTGCATCATAGAGCCCCATTATTGCCTCATAGACTTCATTATACCCTCATAGAGCCCTGTTATAACATCATAGAGCGCCTCATAGGCCCC
>NW_026641662.1:0-7700 GCF_028554395.1 Pezoporus wallicus
CTCTATGAGGTAATATTGGGGCTCTATGAGGCAATACTGGGGCTCTGTGAGTCAGTATTGGGGCTCTATGATGCAATAGTGGGGCTCTATGATGCAATAACGGGGCTCTATGAAGCAATAATGTGGCTCCAGAGGCTATAATGGGGTCTATGACGCAATAATGGAGCTCTCTGTTGCAATAATGGGGCTCTATGAGGCAATAATGGGGTTCTACATCGTTAGAAAGCGGCTCTATGACGCAATAGTGGGGCTCTATGAGGCAATACTGGGGCTCTATGAGGCAATAATGGGGCTCTATGTCGCAACAATGGGGCTCTATGAGGCAATAATGGGGCTCTATGAGGCAATAATGGGGCTCTAGGAGGAAATAATGGGGCTCTATGAGGCAATAATAGGGGTCTATATCGCAACAATGGGGCTCTATGAGTCAATAATGCGGCTCTATGAGGCAATAATGGGCACTGTGGGGAAATAATTTGGCTCTATGAGGTTATAATGGGGCTCTAAGAAGCAATCATGGGGCTCTATGATGCACTAATGGGGGTTCTACGACGCAATAATGGGGCTCTATCAGGCAATAATGGGGCACTATGTCGCAACAATGGGGCTCTATGAGGCAATAATGAAGCTCTATGAGGCTATAATGGGGCTCTATGATGTTATAATGGGGCTCTATGATGCAATAATGGGGCTCTATGAGGCAATAATGGGGCACTATGATGCAATAATGGGGCTCTATGAGGCAATAATGGGGCTCTATGAGGCAATAATGGGGCTCTATGTCGCAATAATGGGGCTCTATGATGCAATAATGGGGCTCTATGAGGCAATAATGGGGCTCTATGATGCAATAATGGGGCTCTATGAGGCTATAATGGGGCTCTATGAGGCAATAATGGGGCTCTATGATGCAATAATGGGGCACAGGAGGCAATAATGGGGCTCTATGAGGCAATAATGGGGCTCTATGTCGCAATAATGGGGCTCTATGAGGCAATAATGGGGCTCTATGTCGCAACAATGGGGCTCGATGAGGCAATAATGGGGCTCTATGAGGCAATAATGGGGCTCTATGAGGTAATAATGGAGCTCTATGAGGCAATAATGGAGGTCTATGTCGCAACAATGGGGCTCTATGAGTCAATAATGCGGCTCTATGTGGCTATAATGAGGTCTTTGAGGCTATAATGGGACTCTATGGGGTTATAATGGGGTTCTGTTTGGCTATAATAGGGTTTATGAGGCAATAATGGGGCTCTATGACGCAATAATGGGGCTCTATGAATCAATAATGGGCACTGTGGGGAAATAATTTGGCTCTATGAGGTTATAATGGGGTACTATGAAGCAATCATGGGGCTCTATAATACACTAATGGGGGTTCTATGACGCAATAATGGGGCTCTATCAGGCAATAATGCGGCTCTATGTCGCAACAATGGGGCTCTATGAGGCTATAATGGGGCTCTCTGATGTTATAATGGGGCTCTATGAAGCTATAATGGGGTCTATGACGCAATAATGGTGCTCTATGATGCAATAATAAAGCTCTATGAGGCAATAATGGGGCTCTATGAGGCAATAATGGGGCTCTATGTCGCAACAATGGGGCTCTATGAGGCAATAATGGGGCTCTATGTCGCAACAATGGGGCTCCATGAGGCAATAATGCGGCTCTATGAGGCTATAATGAGGTCTTTGAGGCTATAATGGGCCTCTATGGGTTATAATGGGGTTCTGTTAGGCTAAAATAGGGTTTATGAGGCAATAATGCGGCTCTATGACGCAATAATGGGGCTCTATGAGGCAATAATGGGCTCTGTGGGGAAATAATTTGGCTCTATGAGGTTATAATGGGGCTCTATGAAGCAATCATGGGGCTCTATGATGCACTAATGGGGGTTCTATGACGCAATAATGGGGCTCTATGAGGCAATAATGGGGCTCTATGTCGCAACAATGGGGGTCTATGAGGCAATATTGGGGCTCTATGTCGTTATAAAGGGGCTCTATGAGGCAATAACGGGGCTCTATTAGGCAATAATGGGGCTCTATGAGGCAATAATGGGGCTCTATGTCGCAACAATGGGGGTCTATGAGGCAATATTGGGGCTCTATGTCGTTATAAAGGCGCTCTATGAAGCAATAATGGGGCTCTATGAGGCAACAATGGGGGTCTATAAGGCAATAATGGGGCTCTCTTAGGCAAGAATGGGGCTCTATGGGATAATTATCGGGCTCTTTGAGGCAATACTGGGGCTCTATGATGCAATAATGCGGCTCTATAAGGTTTTAATGGGGCTCTATGATGCAATAATGAGGGTCTATGAGGCAATAACGGGGCTCTATGAGGCAATAACGGGGCTCTATTAGGCAATAATGGGGCTCTATGAGGCTATAATGAGCTCTACGAGTCTATAAAGGCGCCTATGGGGTTATAATGAGGCTCTATGAGGCTATAACGGGGCTCTACGAGGTAATAATAGGGCTCTATGAGGTAATAATGGGGCTCTCTGATGCAATAATGGGGCTCTATAAGGCAATAATAGGGCTCTATGAGGTTATAATGGGGCTCTATGAGGTTATAATGGGGCTCTGTTAGGCTATAATAGGGTTTATGAGACAATAATGGGGCTCTATGACAAAATAATGGGGCTCTATGAGGCAATAACAGGCTCTATGGGAAAATAATTTGGCTCTATGAGGTTATAATGGGTCTCTATGAAGCAATCATGGGGCTCTATGATGCACTAATGGGGGTTCTATGACGCAATACTGGGGCTCTACGAGGTAATAATGGGGCTCTATTAGGCAATAATGGGGCTCTATGAGGTAATAATGGGGCTCTATGAGGCAATACTGGGGCAATGTGAGTCAGTACTGGGGCTCTATGATGCAATAATGGGGCTCTATGAGGTAATAATGGGGCGCTATGACGCAATCATGGGGCTCTATGAGGCAATAATGGGGCTCTATGAGGCTATAATGGGGCTCTATGAGATTATAATGGGGCTCTATGTGGCTATAATGAAGTCTATGAGGCAATAATGGGGCTCTATGTGATTATAAGGGGTCTCTATGATGCAATAATGGGACTCTATGAGCCAATAATGGGGCTCTAAAACGCAATACGGGGGCTCTACGAGGTAATAATGGGGCTCTATTAGGCAATAATGGGGCTCTATGAGGAAATAATCGGGCTCAATGAGGCAGTACTGCGGCTCTGTGATTCAGTACTGGGGGTCTATAATGCAATAATGGGGCTCTAGGAGGTAATAATGGGGCTCTATGATGCAATAATGGGGCTCTATGAGGCAATAATGGGGCTCTATGAGGCAATAATGGGGCTCTATGAGGCTATAATAAGGCTCCATGAGGCTATAATAGGATTTATGAGGCAATAATGGGGCTCTGTGATGCAATACAGGAACACTATGAAGCAATAATGGGGCTCTATGTGATTATAAGGGGTCTCTATGATGCAATAATGGGACTCTATGAGCCAATAATGGGGCTCTAAAACGCAATACGGGGGCTCTACGAGGTAATAATGGGGCTCTATTAGGCAATAATGGGGCTCTATGAGGAAATAATCGGCATCTATGACGCAATACTGGGGCTCTGTGATTCAGTACTGGGGGTCTATAATGCAATAATGGGGCTCTAGGAGGTAATAATGGGGCTCTATGATGCAATAATGGGGCTCTATGAGGCAATAATGGGGCTCTATGAGGCTATAAATTGGGACTATGAGGCTATAATAGGATTTATGAGGCAATAATGGGGCTCTGTGATGCAATACAGGAACACTATGAAGCAATAATGGGGCTCTATGTGATTATAAGGGGTCTCTATGATGCAATAATGGGGCTCTATGAGCCAATATTGGGACTCTAAAACGCAATACTGGGGCTCTACGAGGTAATAATGGGGCTCTATGAGGCAATAACGGGACTCTATGACGCATTACTGGGGCTCAATGATGGCTATAATGAGGCTCTATGGGTTATAATTGGCCTCTATGAGGCAGTAATAGGGCTCTTTGTGGGAATAATGGGTCTCTGTATAGCAACAATGGGACTCTATGAGGCTATAATGGGGTCTATGAGGCTATTCTGGGGCTCTATGGAGCAATAATGGGAATCTACGAGTAAATAATGGGGCTCTATGTTGCAATCATGGTGCTCTATGAGGTAAGAATTGGCCTCTATGATGCAATAATGGGGCTCTATGAGGCAATAACGGGGCTCTGCTGCAATAATGAGGCTCTATGAGGTTATAATGGGCCTCTAGGATGCAATAATGGGGCTCTATAAGGCAATAATGGGGTCTATGAGGCTATTATGCGGCTCTATGTCGCAACAATGGGGCTCTATGAGGCTATAATCGGGCTCTACGAGGCAATAATGGGGCTCTACGAGGTAATAATGGGGCTCTATGAGGCAATAATGGTGCTCTATGAGGTAATAATGGGGCTCTATGAGGTAATAATGAGGCGCTATGATGCAATAATGGGGCTCTAATGAGGCAATAATGTGGCTCTATGAGCCAATAATGGGGCTCTAAAACGCAATAATGGGACTCTACGAGGTAATAATGGGGCTCTATGTCGCAACAATGGGGGTCTATGAGGCAATATTGGGGCTCTATGTCGTTATAAAGGGGCTCTATGAGCCAATAATGGGGCTCTATGAGGCAATAATGGGGCTCTATGTGGTTAAGAAGGGGCTCTATGACACAATAATGGGGCTCTATGAGGCAATAATGGGCCTCTATTAGGCAATATTGAAGCTCTATGGGGTAATAATCGGGCTCTATGAGGCAATACTGGGGCTCTATGATGCAATCATGGGGCTCTATGAGGTTTTAATGGGGCTCTATGAGGCAATAATGGGGCTCTATGAGGCAATAATGGGGCTCTATGAGGCTATAATGGGGTATATGAGGCAATAATGGGGCTCTATGAGGGAATAACGGGGCTCTATTAAGCAATAATGGGGCTCTATGAGGCTATAATGCGGTCTACGAGGCTATAATGGCGTCTATGGGGTTATAATGGGGCTCTATGATGCTATAACGGCGCTCTACGAGGTAATAATAGGGCTCTATGAGTCAATAATGGGGCTCTATGACACAATAATGGGGCTCTATGAGGCAATAACAGGCTCTATGGGGAAATAATTTGGCTCTATGAGGTTATAATGGGGCTCTACAGGTAATAATGGGGCTCTATGTCGCAAAAATAGGGCTCTATGAGGCAATAATGAAGTCTATGAGGCAATAACGGGCCTCTATGTGGTTATAAACGGTCTCTATGATGCAATAATGGGGCTCTATAAGCCAATAATGGGGCTCTAAAACGCAACACCGGGGCTCGACGAGGTAATAATGGGGCTCTATTAGGCAATAATGGGGCTCTATGAGGAAATAATCGGGCTCAATGAGGCAGTACTGCGGCTCTGTGAGTCAGTACTGGGGCTCTGTAATGCAATAATGGGGCTCTATGAGGTAATAATGGGGCGCTATGATGCAATAATGGGGCTCTGTGAGGCAATAATGGGGCTCTATGAGGCTATAATGGGGCTCTATGAGGCCATAATAGGATTTATGAGGCAGTAATTGGGCCCTGTGATGCAATAATGGAACACTATGAAGCAATAATGGGGCTCTATAACGCAATAATGTGGCTCTACGAGGTGATAATGGGACTCTATGACGCAATAATGGGCCTCTATGAGGCAATAATGGGGCTCTATGAGGCTATCATGAGGCTCTGTGAGGTTATAATGGGGCTCTGTTAGGCTATAATAGGGTTTATGAGGCAATAACGGGGCTCTATGATGCAATAATGTGGCTCTATGAGCCAATAATGGGGCTCCAAAACGCAATACTGAGGCTCTACGAGGTAATAATGGGGCTCTATTAGGCAATAATGGGGCTCTATGAGGAAATAATCGGGCTCTATGAGGCAATACTGGGGCCCTGTGAGTCAGTACTGTGGCTCTATGATGCAATAACGGGGCTCTATGAGGTAATAATGGGGCGCTATGATGCAATAATGGGGCTCTATGAGGCAATAATGGGGCTCTATGAGGCTGTAATGGGGCTCTATGAGATTATAATAGGGCTCTATGTGGCTATAATGAAGTCTATGAGGCAATAATGGGGCTCTATGTGGTTATAAACGGTCTCTATGATGCAATAATGGGTCTCTATGAGCCAATAATGGGGCTCTATGAGGCCATAATGGGGCTCTATGAGGCCATAATCGGGCTCTATGACGCAATAATGGGGCTCTATGAGGCAATAACGGAGCTCTGATGCAATAATGAGGCTCTATGAGGTTATAATGGGCCTCTAGGTTGCAATAATGGGGCTCTATAAGGCAATAATGCAGCTCTATGAGGCTATAATGATGTCTTTGAGGCTACAATGGGCCTCTATGAGTTATAATGGGGATGTGTTAGGCTATAAAAGGGTTTATGAGGCAATAATGGGGCTCTACGATGCAATAATGGGGCTCTATGATGCAATAATGGGGCTCTATGAGGCAATAATGGGGCTCTATGTCGCAAAAATAGGGCTCTATGAGGCAATAATGAAGTCTATGAGGCAATAACGGGCCTCTATGTAGTTATAAACGGTCTCTATGATGCAATAATGGGGCTCTATGAGCCAATAATGGGGCTCTAAAACGCAATAATGGGGCTCTACGAGGCAATAATGGGGCTCTACGAGGTAATAATGGGTCTCTATGAGACAATAATGGTGCACTATGAGGTAATAATGGGGCTCTATGAGGTAATAATGAGGCGCTATTAGGCAACAATGGGGTTCAAATGAGGCAATAATGTGGCTCTATGAGCCAATAATGGGGCTCTAAAACACAATAATGGGACTCTACGAGGTAATAATGGGGCTCTATGTCGCAACAATGGGGGTCTATGAGGCAATATTGGGGCTCTATGAGGCAATAATGGGGCTCTATGTGGTTAAAAAGGGGCTCTATGACACAATAATGGGGCTCTATGAGGCAAAAATGGGCCTCTATTAGGCAATATTGAAGCTCTATGGGGTAATAATCGGGCTCTATGAGGCAATACTGGGGCTCTATGATGCAATAATGGGGCTCTATGAGGCAATAATGGGGCTCTATGAGGTTTTAATGGGGCTCTATGAGGCTATAATCGGGCTCTATGAGGCTATAATGGGGTATATGAGGCAATAATGGGGCTCTATGAGGATTTAATGGGGCTCTATTAGGCAATAATGGGGCTCTATGAGGCTGTAATGAGGTCTACGAGGCTATAATGGCGTCTATGGGGTTATAATGGGGCTCTATGAGGCTATAACGGGGCTCTACGAGGTAATAATGGGGCTCTGTGAGCAATACTGGGGCTCTATGAGGCAATAGTGGGCTCTATGAGGCAATAATAAGGCTCTATGAGGCTATAATGGGGCTCTATGAGGTTATAATGGGGCTCTGTTAGGCTATAATAGGGTTTATGAGGCAATAATCGGGCTCTATGACGCAATAATCGGGCTCTATGAGGCAATAATAGGCTCTATGGGGAAATAATTTGGCTCTATGAGGTTATAATGGGGCTCTAGGAAGCAATCATGGGGCTCTATGATGCACTAATGGGGGTAATAGGGCTCTATGAGGGAAGAATGGGGCTCTATGAGGCTATAATGAAGTC
>NW_026641663.1:0-7929 GCF_028554395.1 Pezoporus wallicus
ACAACCATCAGGGACCCCTGGCACCCCCCGGACCCCCCCACGGCACCAAAGGGACCCCGCCGGGACCCCCATGACCCCTCTGTCCCCCCCTCCATCCCTCAGTGACCCCCATGTCCCCCTGCCCCCCCATCCCTCAGTGAGTCACATGTGTTACTGGCGCCCCCATCACCCCCTGTGACCCCCATGTCCTCCTGCCCCCCATCACCCCCTGTGACCCCCATGTCCTCCTGCCCCCCCATCACCCCCCCTGTGACCCCCATGTCCCTCCCGCCCCCCCATCCCTCAGTGACCCCCATGTCCCCCGTGCCCCCCCCATCACCCCCTGTGACCCCCATGTCCTCCTGTGTGACCCCCCCCCCCCATCCCTCAGTGACCCCCATGTGACCCCCAATGTCACCCCCCAGCACCCCCTTGTGACCCCCAGTCCCCCAATGTCCCCCCACTCCCCCCTGTGTGACCCCCGGGGTCCCCTGTGCCCCCCAGCACCCCCTGTGACCCCCATGTCATGTCCCCCCCAACACCCCAGTGACCCCCATGTCCCCCAGCAGCCCCCCCATCACCCCCTGTGACCCCCATGTCCCCCTCCCCCCCTGTGACCCCCCCAGCACCCACGTCCCCTACTGCTCCCCGCACCCCACAGACCCGCCCCCCCCCAACCCCAGCCCCATCTCTGGGGGGGGGGGGGGGTCCCCCCATCACCCCTACGGGGCCGCTCTCCCATGACCACCTCGGGCTCCATGGCGGGGCCAGGCCGCGGCTCCGCCGCCTTCACCGCCCCAGGAAGCGCCGCAGCCCGCACGAGTCATTTCCCCTCCGCCGCCTCCGTGGGGCCGGGGGGTCCTCGGGGGGGGGGGGCCCCGTCGCTGGTGGCCGCCCCTCCCCCCCCCAGCCCCCAGTCCCCTCCCCCCGGGGCCCGTAAATGGCCCCGAGCCCCAGCGCGTGGTGAACGAGCCCCGAGGCGCACAGGAACGACAGCCCGGCTCCCCATCGATGGGGCAGGGACAAGGGGAGGGTCTGCGATGGGACCCATAGTGCAGGGCACCCATAGGGCTGGGACCCATAGAGCGGGGCACCCATAGGGCTGGGACCCATAGGCGGGGCACCCATAGCGCTGGGACCCATAGAGCGGGGCACCCATAGCGCTGGGACCCATAGAGCGGGGCACCCATAGCGCTGGGACCCATAGAGCGGGGCACCCATAGCGCTGGGACCCATAGAGCACGGACCCATAGGGATCGGACCCATAGAGCAGAGCACCCATAGGGCTGGGATCCATAGGGAAGGGACCCATAGAGCACGGACCCATAGGGCAGGGACCCACAGAACAGGGCACCCATAGAGCCGGGACTCACAGAGCAGAGCACCAATAGAGCAGGGACCCATAGAGCAAGGCACCCATAGCACAGGGACCCATAGAACAGGGCACCCATAGAGCAGGGACCCATAGCGCTGGGCACCCATAGCGCAGGGCACCCAGGGCAGGGACCCACAGAGCAGAGCACCCATAGTGCAGGGCACCCATAGGGCAGGGACCCATAGTGCAGGGCACCCATAGGGCAGGGACCCACAGAGCAGAGCACCCATAGAGCACAGCACCCATAGTGCAGGGCGCAGGGCACCCATAGAGCAGAGCACCCACAGAGCAGAGCACCCATAGCGCAGAGCACCCATAGAGCAGAGCACCCATAGAGCAGAGCACCCACAGAGCAGAGCACCCATAGAGCAGAGCACCCACAGCACAGAGCACCCATAGAGCAGAGCACCCATAGCACAGAGCACCCACAGAGCAGAGCACCCATTGCACAGAGCACCCACAGAGCAGAGCACCCATAGCGCAGAGCACCCACAGCGCAGGGCACCCACAGCGCAGAGCACCCACAGCGCAGACCACCCATAGAGCAGAGCACCCATAGCACAGAGCACCCACAGATCAGAGCACCCATAGAGCAGAGCACCCATAGCGCAGAGCACCCATAGCGCAGAGCACCCATAGAGCAGGGAACCCATAGAGCAGAGCACCCATAGAGCACAGCACCCATAGAGCAGGGCACCCATAGTGCACAGCACCCACAGCGAAGAGCACCCATAGAGCAGAGCACCCATAGAGCAGGGCACCCATTGCACAGAGCACCCACAGCGCAGAGCACCCATAGAGCAGAGCACCCATAGAGCAGGGCACCCATTGCACAGAGCACCCACAGCGCAGAGCACCCACAGAGCAGAGCACCCATAGAGCAGAGCACCCATAGCGCTGAGCACCCATAGAGCAGAGCACCCATAGCGCAGGGCACCCATAGAGCAGAGCACCCAAAGAGCAGAGCACCCATAGAGAAGGGCACCCACAGCGCAGAGCACCCATAGAGCACAGCACCCATAGAGCAGAGCACCCATAGCGCAGGGCACCCACAGAACAGGGCACCCATAGCGCAGGGCACCCACAGCGCAGAGCACCCATAGGGCAGAGCACCCACATAGCAGGGCACCCATAGAGCAGAGCACCCACAGCGCAGAGCACCCATAGCGCAGAGCACCCATAGCTCAGTGCACCCACAGCGCAGAGCACCCACAGCGCAGAGCACCCATAGCGCAGGGCACCCATAGAGCACAGCACCCATAGTGCAGGGCACCCACAGCATAGAGCACCCACAGCGAAGAGCACCCACAGAGCAGGGCACCCATAGAGCAGAGCACCCACAGCGCAGAGCACCCATAGCGCAGGGCACCCATAGAGCAGTGCACCCACAGCGCAGAGCACCCACAGCGCAGAGCACCCATAGCGCAGGGCACCCACAGAGCAGAGCACCCAGAGTGCAGGGCACCCACAGCACAGAGCACCCATAGCGCAGAGCACCCATAGAGCAGAGCACCCACAGCGCAGAGCACCCATAGTGCAGGGCACCCACAGCGCAGAGCACCCATAGCGCAGTGCACCCATAGAGCAGAGCACCCATAGCGCAGAGCACCCATAGCGCAGAGCACCCATAGAGCAGAGCACCTATAGCGCAGAGCACCCATAGCGCAGAGCACCCATAGCGCAGAGCACCCATAGTGCACAGCACCCATAGCGCAGAGCACCCATAGAGCAGAGCACCCATAGAGCAGAGCACCCACAGCGCAGAGCACCCACAGCGCAGAGCACCCATAGAGCAGAGCACCCATAGAGCAGAGCACCCATAGTGCAGAGCACCCATAGAGCAGAGCACCCATAGAGCAGAGCACCCATAGCACAGAGCACCCATAGAGCACAGCACCCATAGCGCAGAGCACCCACAGCGCAGAGCACCCATAGAGCAGAGCACCCATAGCGCAGAGCACCCATAGTGCACAGCACCCATAGAGCAGAGCACCCATAGCACAGAGCACCCATAGAGCACAGCACCCATAGCGCAGAGCACCCATAGAGCAGAGCACCCATAGAGCAGAGCACCCATAGCGCAGAGCACCCATAGAGCAGAGCACCCATAGCGCAGAGCACCCTTAGTGCACAGCTCCCATAGTGCAGAGCACCCTTAGCTCAGAGCACCCATAGAGCACAGCACCCATAGCGCAGAGCACCCATAGCGCAGAGCACCCATAGAGCACCCAGAGCACCCATAGCGCAGAGCACCCATAGCGCAGAGCAGCACAGCACCCATAGCGCAGAGCACCCATAGAGCAGAGCACCCATAGAGCAGAGCACCCATAGCGCAGAGCACCCATAGAGCAGAGCACCCATAGAGCAGAGCACCCATAGCGCAGAGCACCCATAGAGCAGAGCACCCATAGAGCAGAGCACCCATAGCACAGAGCACCCATAGAGCACAGCACCCATAGCGCAGAGCACCCACAGCGCAGAGCACCCATAGAGCAGAGCACCCATAGCGCAGAGCACCCATAGTGCACAGCACCCATAGAGCAGAGCACCCATAGCACAGAGCACCCATAGAGCACAGCACCCATAGCGCAGAGCACCCATAGAGCAGAGCACCCATAGCGCAGAGCACCCATAGTGCACAGCACCCATAGAGCAGAGCACCCATAGCACAGAGCACCCATAGAGCACAGCACCCATAGCGCAGAGCACCCATAGAGCAGAGCACCCATAGAGCAGAGCACCCATAGCGCAGAGCACCCACAGCGCAGAGCACCCATAGAGCAGAGCACCCATAGCGCAGAGCACCCATAGAGCAGAGCACCCATAGAGCACAGCACCCATAGCGCAGAGCACCCATAGAGCACAGCACCCATAGCGCAGAGCACCCATAGCGCAGAGCACCCATAGAGCAGAGCACCCATAGTGCACAGCACCCATAGCGCAGAGCACCCATAGCGCAGAGCACCCATAGTGCACAGCACCCATAGCGCAGAGCACCCATAGAGCAGAGCACCCATAGAGCAGAGCACCCATAGAGCAGAGCACCCATAGCGCAGAGCACCCACAGCGCAGAGCACCCATAGAGCAGAGCACCCATAGAGCAGAGCACCCATAGCGCAGAGCACCCATAGAGCAGAGCACCCATAGAGCAGAGCACCCATAGCACAGAGCACCCATAGAGCACAGCACCCATAGCGCAGAGCACCCACAGCGCAGAGCACCCATAGAGCAGAGCACCCATAGCGCAGAGCACCCATAGTGCACAGCACCCATAGAGCAGAGCACCCATAGCACAGAGCACCCATAGAGCACAGCACCCATAGCGCAGAGCACCCATAGAGCAGAGCACCCATAGCGCAGAGCACCCATAGAGCAGAGCACCCATTGAGCAGAGCACCCATAGCGCAGAGCACCCATAGAGCAGGGAACCCATAGAGCAGAGCACCCATAGCGCAGAGCACCCATAGAGCAGAGCACCCATAGAGCAGAGCACCCATAGCGCAGAGCACCCACAGCGCAGAGCACCCATAGAGCAGAGCACCCATAGCGCAGAGCACCCATAGTGCACAGCACCCATAGAGCAGAGCACCCATAGCACAGAGCACCCATAGAGCACAGCACCCATAGCGCAGTGCACCCATGGTCCAGAGCACCCAAAGAGCAGGGAACCCATAGAGCAGAGCACCCATAGCGCAGAGCACCCATAGAGCACAGCACCCATAGAGCAGAGCACCCCGCAGAGCACCCATAGAGCAGGGAACCCATAGAGCAGAGCACCCATAGCGCAGAGCACCCATAGAGCAGAGCACCCATAGAGCAGAGCACCCATAGAGCAGAGCACCCATAGAGCAGAGCACCCATAGCGCAGAGCACCCATAGAGCAGAGCACCCATAGAGCAGAGCACCCACAGCGCAGAGCACCCATAGAGCACAGCACCCATAGAGCACAGCACCCATAGAGCACAGCACCCATAGAGCACAGCACCCATAGCGCAGAGCACCCATAGCGCAGAGCACCCACAGCGCAGAGCACCCATAGAGCAGAGCACCCATAGCGCAGAGCACCCATAGCGCAGAGCACCCACAGCGCAGAGCACCCATAGAGCACAGCACCCATAGAGCACAGCACCCATAGCGCAGAGCACCCATAGAGCAGAGCACCCATAGCGCAGAGCACCCATAGCGCAGAGCACCCACAGCGCAGAGCACCCATAGAGCAGACCACCCATAGCACAGAGCACCCATAGCGCAGAGCACCCATAGAGCAGAGCACCCATAGCGCAGAGCACCCAGAGCGCAGAGCACCCATAGAGCAGAGCACCCATAGCGCAGAGCACCCACAGCGCAGAGCACCCATAGAGCAGAGCACCCATAGCGCAGAGCACCCATAGTGCACAGCACCCATAGAGCAGAGCACCCATAGCGCAGAGCACCCATAGAGCAGAGCACCCATAGCGCAGAGCACCCATAGAGCAGAGCACCCATAGCGCAGAGCACCCATAGAGCAGGGAACCCATAGAGCAGAGCACCCATAGCGCAGAGCACCCATAGAGCAGAGCACCCATAGAGCAGAGCACCCATAGCGCAGAGCACCCATAGAGCAGGGAACCCATAGAGCAGAGCACCCATAGCGCAGAGCACCCAGAGCACCCATAGAGCAGAGCACCCATAGAGCAGAGCACCCATAGAGCAGAGCACCCATAGCGCAGAGCACCCATAGAGCAGAGCACCCCAGAGCACCCACAGCGCAGAGCACCCATAGAGCAGAGCACCCATAGAGCACAGCACCCATAGAGCACAGCACCCATAGCGCAGAGCACCCATAGCGCAGAGCACCCACAGCGCAGAGCACCCATAGAGCAGAGCACCCATAGCGCAGAGCACCCATAGCGCAGAGCACCCATAGAGCAGAGCACCCATAGCGCAGAGCACCCATAGCGCAGAGCACCCATAGCGCAGAGCACCCATAGTGCACAGCACCCATCCCATAGCGCAGAGCACCCACAGCTCAGGGCCCCCCCCACTCACCAGGAGCTGGTGCAGGCCCCAGGCCACCTCCTGCTCCCCCATGTCCCCGGTCGGGGGCCGCAGCCGCAGGTGCCTCCGCAGCGGCGTCACCTCCTCGGTCACCAGGTACAGGCTCTGCTCCGTCTGCGGGCGCCGCGGCACCGTCAGCACCCATCGGCACCCATTGGCACCCACTGGCACCCATCGGCACCCACTGGCACCCATCGGCACCCATTGGCACCCACTGGCACCCACTGGCACCCATCGGCACCCATTGGCACCCA
This sequence comes from Pezoporus wallicus, assembly GCF_028554395.1. NCBI lineage: Eukaryota > Metazoa > Chordata > Aves > Psittaciformes > Psittacidae > Pezoporus > Pezoporus wallicus. The sequence goes on from NW_026641663.1 coordinate 6,646, forward strand.
CTGGCACCCACTGGCACCCATCGGCACCCACTGGCACCCATCGGCACTCATCGGCACCCACTGGCACCCATTGGCACTCATCGGCATCCATTGGCACCCACCGGCACCCATTGGCACCCACCGGCACCCACTGGCACCCATTGGCACCATTGGCACCCATCATCGGCACCCACTGGCACCCACTGGCACCCACTGGCACCCACTGGCACCCATTGGCACCCACTGGCACCCTCACCTCCAGGCTGTCCAGGTACCCCAGTACGTTGGGGTGCCTCAGGCTGCGCAGGCGCTTCAGGGCCGCCCGGGCCAGGGCAGTGGCAGCCGCGTCCCCCGGGACCAGGCTGTGGCAGAACACCGAGACCGGGGCCCCGTCCGCCTGCGGGGATGTGGTTATGGGGTAAGGGGATGGGGGGACATGGGGGGGACGGGGGGGACATGGGGATGGGGGGGACATGGGGGGGACAGGGGGGATATGGGAACGGGGGGGACACGGGGATGGGGGGGACATGGGGGGGACAGGGGGGACATGGGGGGGACATGGGGGAGACAGGGGGGACATGGGGATGGGGGGACACGGGGATGGGGGGACACGGGGATGGGGGGACACGGGGGGGACGGGGGGACATAGGGGGGACAGGGGGGACATGGGGATGGGGGGACACGGGGATAGGGGGACAGGGGGACATGGGGATGGGGGGAACAGGGGGGACATGGGGGGGACACGGGGATGGGGGTCACGGGGGACATGGGGATGGGGGGAAACGGGGTTGAGGGGGACCCGGAGGACATGGGAATGGGGGGACAGGGGGACATGGGGGGGATACGGGGATAGGGGGGACACGGGGATGGGGGGACACGGGGTTGATGGGGACACGGGGATGGGGCGGACACGGGGTTGAGGGGGACACGGGGATGGGGCGGACACGGGGTTGAGGGGGACACGGAGGACAAGGGGATGGGGACACGGGGACAGGGGGGACCCGGTGATGGGGCCGAGCATCCGGGGGGCACCGCCGGGCCCTGGGTGACGCCGCTCCCCGAGCCCCCCCCTCACCTTCCGCCGTCCCCGCAGCAGCCGCCAGAGCGGGTCCGGGTCCGGGTCCGGGTCCGGGTCGGGGTCGGGGTCCGGGTCCGGTCCGGGCTGTCCCAGCTCGAAGGGGAAGTCCCGGACCGGGTCCCTGGAGAAGAGCCACATCGCGGGGGGGCGGCGGGGCCGGGGCGGCCGAGACCGGGACCGGGACCGGGGCCGGGCCCGGAGGAAACGGCAGCGGCTCCGGGCGGGAG
>NW_026641664.1:0-783 GCF_028554395.1 Pezoporus wallicus
CTCTTCTATGACTCCACTATGACTGATCTATGATTCCACTATGACTCCTCTATGACACCTCTAAGAATATATGACGCTATGTCTCCTATATGACTCCACTACAACTCTTTTATGACTTCTCTATTTCTCCTCTATGACTCCACTATGACTCCTCTATGACTCCTCTTTAGCTCTATGATATTATGACTCCTCTATGACTCCTACATTACTCCACTATGACTTCTATATGACTCCACTAGGACTCCTCTGTGACTCCTACATGACTCCACTATGACTCCTCTATGATTCCACCGTGACTCCTTTATGATTCCACTGACTCCTCTATGACTCCTCTATGAATCTATGACACTATGTCTTCTATATGACTCCACTATGACTCTATCATGATTCTCTATTACTCCTCTATGACTTCACTATGACCCCTCTATGACTCCTCTATGACACCTGTATGACTGTTTTTGACTCTTCTATGACCCCTCTATGATTCCTGCATGATTCCTCTATGACTCTATGATGCTAACACTCCTCTATCACTTCTCTATGACTCCTCTATGACTCCTCTATGACTTCTCTATGATCCCTCCAAGGCAGCCAGAAGTGATGAAGATTGTTGGAAGAAGTAAATGACCCTCAGAGACCACCACAACAATTCTGTACGCAGGCGGGGAACTTTCTGGAAAATGATGTAATCCATATATAGCTTTATGAATATGTATGTATGCCCAGGGACAATGAAAGGACGGCTTGTGTGGCAATTGAGAGACACATGTTAGGAGGAGCTAT
>NW_026641665.1:0-772 GCF_028554395.1 Pezoporus wallicus
AATGCTTTCCCTCCTGGCTCTTCGACTTTGGGAGCAGACGGCAACCCTAACCCTAACCCTAACCCTAACCCTAACCCTAACCCTAACCCTAACCCTACCCCTAACCCTAACCCTAACCCTAACCCTAACCAACCCTAACCCTAACCCTAACCCTACCCCTAACCCTAACCCTAACCCTAAACCTAACCATAACCCTAACCCTAACCCTAACCCCTAACCCTAACCCTAACCCTAACCCTAACCCCTAACCCCTAACCCTAACCCTAACCCTAACCCTAACCCTAACCCTAAGCTTTCACCAGCTTTCCCTCCTGGCTCTTCGATTGTGGGAGCAGACGGCAACTGTTCGTGCTCTACTCACTGTGCAGCTGGGCAGCCGAGAGCAAGCTCCGAAGAGGGTGCATTCAAATGGACCTTTAGGTATGAAAGCGAGGAGCGACAGCAATGATGGTGACACCGTTGCAAAGCTGACTGTGTGCTGAAGATGCCCAGCACATGCTTTCCCTCCTGGCTCTTCGGATCTGGGAGCAGAAGCCAGACGTTCGTGCACTAATCGTTCTGCCCCTGGGCAGCCGAGAACAAGCTTCGGAGAGGTTGCACTCAAATGGACTTTTAAGTATGAAAGCGAGGAGCGACAGCAATGATGGTGACACCGTTGCAAAGCTGACTGTGTGCTGAAGATGCCCAGCACATGCTTTCCCTCCTGGCTCTTCGGCTCTGGGAGCAGAGGCCAGACGTTCGTGCTCTAATCGCTGTGCTACTTGTCAGCTCA
>NW_026641666.1:0-785 GCF_028554395.1 Pezoporus wallicus
GCACAGTACAGTACGCAACGGTACAGCATGAAATGAAATGAAATGAAATGAAATGAAATGAAATGAAATGAATTGAAATGACATGACATGACATGGTACGGCACGGTACGAAACAGTAGGGCATGGTACGGTATCGCGTGGCACGGAACGACACAGTACACTACGCAACGGTACTGCACCGTACGGCACAAAATGACATCAAATGGACATGAAATGAAATGAAATGAAATGACATGGTACGGTACAGCACGGAACGGTACGGCACGGTACAAAATGGTAGGGCAGGGTACGGTATCGCACGGCACGGAACAGCACAGTACGGTACGCAACGGTACGGCACCGTACAGCACAAAATGACATCAAATGGAAATGAAATGAAAGGAAATGAAAGGAAATGAAATTACATATAATTAAATTATATGGTACGGTACAGTACGGAACGGAACAACACGACACAATACTGTAGGGCATGGTACGGTATGGCGCGGCACGGTACGGCACGGCACATTACAGTACAGAATGGCACTGTATGGCACAAAATGACATCAAATGGACATGAAATGAAATGAAATGAAATGAAATGAAATGAAATGAAATTACATGGTACGGTACGGCACGGAACGGCACGGCACGGTACGAAACGGTAGGGCATGGTACGGTATCGCACGGCGCGGTAGAGCATGGTCTGGTACGCAATGGTACGGCACGGTATGGCACAAAAAAGAAATCAAATGGTAATGAAATGAAATGAAAATGAAATGAGAGAGTACATGGTATGGTACAGC
>NW_026641667.1:0-7749 GCF_028554395.1 Pezoporus wallicus
TGCCGTGGCACCTGTTCGCAGCCGGCTGCTCCATCACACGCCGGTGGCTGACCAGGCTGACAGGTACCGCCGGGCCCGTCCTCCCTGGGGTGAGGGACCCCCAATGGGACAGGGTAGGAAACCTCTTGTTAGCGGGAGCTCTGTCTGTGCCTGACAATCCCCTCCTCGCTTCGCGTCTTGAACAGCCAGGCTGCTGTCAGCCTGGACGTGAGCCCACCAGGCCCCCTCTGTAATGTGGGTACAGCGAACACAGGGGCTCTGAGCAATAACCACAGTGCTCCCCACGGTGAGGGGAGCATCCCTCGCCCTGCTCGAACACAGTCTGCAGTGGGTGTGAGATTGTCCATAAGTGATGTGCTACGGGTTCTTCATGGGATCACCGCTCCTCGGGGCTGATGGGTGTATGCAGTTACACCAGCTAACCGGAGCCTGACACTCCTGTGCTCTTTGTCTTCAGCTCTGTCCAAGTCCAGCAAAAGAGCTCAGCCATCGTGCAGAAGAAGTCCTACGTCCCCAGCAGCAGGGGTGAATACATTGTCACCAAGCTCGATGACCTGGTCAACTGGGCAAGAAGGGTGAGTGTCCGAAACTGTCGTGCTCGCTAGGGAGCAGTGGTATTGAATGCTTGGAGGTGCTGGTGCGAAATGGGGTTGAGCCATCTCAGGATAAAAATAGGTTCAGAATTCTCCAGTTTCTTGGCCCAGAGGTTGGTGTTTGAGTGCTGTGTCAGAGCGGGAGGGTGGTGCAGAGCAGTGCCTGTCTGAGCAGAGCTGACCTTCAGACAAGAGCAGAAGGTGCCTTCTGGTTTCCCATAATCCTTGCAACAAGTGGCTACTCTGTGCCACGGGGAAGGCTGAATCCAGGGTGCTGTGGCTTAGCTGAATTTTGCCTCCTGTAGTCACCGCTGCCCTTGTGCAGGGCTGCTGAGGTGGCTGCTGTAGCAGTGTGACACGTTAAGGGGAGCGTCTTCACCTCTGAGCACGTTCAGCATCCCTGAGGCTCCAAACACTCAGATCTCTACGCATCTGTTCCCCTGAAGCGGGGGGTTTTGCTCTCCTGCATAACAGCAAACACTTTTCACTGAGCACACCTTGAACCTTCTCTTGTTCTGTTCCCGTCTCTGATCACCTCTTGCCCTTTGAGTCACCCGTTGCAAGGGCTCGGCTCTCTCCATACCCTGCCTCTTGTGCTGCAGAGCTCCCTGTGGCCGATGACGTTTGGCCTGGCGTGCTGCGCCGTGGAGATGATGCACATGGCAGCTCCTCGCTACGACATGGACCGCTTCGGGGTGGTGTTCCGAGCCAGTCCCCGGCAAGCCGATGTCATGATCGTGGCTGGCACCCTCACCAACAAGATGGCCCCGGCTCTCCGGAAGGTACCGGGGCTGCGGCGGGCACCGCATGTGCTGGGAGGCAGCGGGGACTGAGCTGAGCTGTCTCTGTCCTGCAGGTCTACGACCAGATGCCAGAACCTCGCTACGTGGTCTCCATGGGGAGGTAAGTGCCAGGACATGCTTGGTGCTTCCTACTTGGTGGTAGAAATCTGCTCTTGCCTGCTTGAGCCAGGGAGATGAAGGGAGAAGAACCCATTTCTCATTTTCCTTGCCCCTAAAATTGTATAAGGAGCCTTGTTACAAAGGAAACATAAAGGCTCCCTTTCATTAGGGTGAGGAGAATGATGTCTGTCAAATCACTGTGAACTGCAGAGTTTTCCCTGGGGTTTTGCAGCTCTCAGAGTCTGGGGACTTGCACGTGTCCAGAATATCAGACCTCGTGTTTAGATGAAACCTTTCAAACAGCTTCCGCAGCACAAGACAGAACCTCAGCTCCGTGCAGCCCTGGCACGGTGGAGCTGACAGCTTGTGTGTCTCCTGGGGCTGAGGGCAGTCATTTCACCAGGGCCTGGAGCGGAGAGAACAGCTCTAGAAATGCTCTGTGCAGATGTGGTGAAATCAAAAGGGGTTCGCAGGATGGAGGAATATCTGCTTCGTAGGAGTAATGAAACTGGTTTGGTTTGGTTGGGTTTGATTCATAGAATCACAGAGTGGTTTGGGTTGGAAAGGACCTCAAGATCACCCAGTTCCAACCCCCTGCCATGGGCAGGGATGCCTCACACTAAACCATGGCACCCAAGGCTCTGTCCAACCTGGCCTTGAACTCTGCCAGGGATGGAGCATTCACCCCTTCTTTGGGTGCCCTGTGCCAGCTCCTCAGCACCCTCACCGTAAAGAACCTCTTTCTTACATCCAACCTGAACTTCCCTTGTTTAAGTTTAAAATTCAGCTTGAACTGTAACAGCCTCTGCCAGCTGGGGCTTGTGAGGAGGCTGAACAGCCATGGTGTGAACCTTGGCATCATGCTGTAAAACCTGGGGGGGATACTCCTTGCCTGTGGCACTCGGATGAGGCACCGGCCTCATGTTATCCTCTCCCTCCTGCTCCCCTTTGCCTCCTGTCTCCACTAAGCCATGTGTAACCAAGCTGAAACCTGCCCATCTCTCGCAGCTGTGCCAATGGAGGGGGTTACTACCACTACTCCTACTCCGTGGTGAGGGGCTGCGACCGCATCGTGCCGGTGGACATCTACGTGCCAGGTAGGAAGGGTGGCTCCGCGTGCCATGGCCCCAGCTCGGAGCAGCACGGCAGGGAAGTGAATTTTGCCTGTTTGGACAGTGCTCAGTGGAGTTTCTCAAGATCTTTCTGTTTCAAAGTGGGGTGGTGAAGTTGCAGACACTTCAGTAAGATCCAGTAAGCGAGTGGGGTGGTTCTGGTGATGCTGCTCACCAGTAAGCATTGTGTAAAGTGTGTGCTATAGTTTAATCGACCAAATATCACTTTATTGAGAAGTGAAGCATTTCTGTGGTTTAAAAAGACCTTTCCAGAAAAACACTTCAGTTTCTTTAAACTACAGCAGGCCTCTTGCTTTTTCAAACCCCACAGCCAGTGGCAAAGGTAGGAGGAGATGGAAGCTGCTTCCAGGCAAAGCCTGGGCTTTGTGACTTCTCCATCTGCTGGCTACACTTCAGTGCAGCAAGCAGCCCTGTGGCTTCCTTTTTGTCTCTCTCAGGTTGCCCACCTACAGCTGAAGCTTTGCTGTATGGAATCCTGCAGCTTCAGAAGAAAATCAAACGGGAGAAGAAGATTCAGATCTGGTACAGGAAATAGCCTCTTATTTATGACCTCCCCTCTTGCTTGCCTTCATACGCACAATCGACCCGTGTCCTCACACGCCTTCTAATAAAAGTCTACCTGGTTAAGACACTCTTCTGTCATTAATGCATCCTTCCTGTCTGAAGTGTTCTAACTCATTTAAAAAACAGATTAAAAAGCAGGAGTTGGATTTGGTAACATTCACTGTGGTGGTTTCGGATCTGAATGGCCCTGAAGGAGGATGTTTGAAGTTACCTATCGTGACATAAAGGCTTTGCCTGAAACCTGGGACTCGCTCTTTGGCTCTGTGGGGAAGTTTTTGAGACCAGCACAGGTCCAGGCCAACCCTGAGGCCTCCCTGAGCTCATCTCTTACTACCCACATTTTGCTTATAATTCCTACAAAGAATCTGATAAATCCTTTATATCTGTGTGCACAGCAGCCAGAAAGCAATTCTATTTCTGTAATGCTAACTAAAATATTAATCCTAAAAATGTGACTACTAAAAACGAATGGTGCAGCACTCCTTGGCACAGGAGGAATGGAGCAGCCCCTGGCGGGTTTTGGTGCTGGATGTGGCCTGGGACAAGGAGCAACCACAGCAGAATTACACACACGCTTTTGAAAGACAAATAATTAGCTCTGAATCAGCAATGGTGGATTTCATTTGGGTTCTTTAATGGATTTTATCCCTTCTGGGTAGAGAGAGGAAACGTCATTCACGCACTGTTGAACTGCAAGGAGGTTGTGAGGATCATAACTCGCTGCAGTGGGCTTCAGCCAAAGTCCTGGGGAAACCAGCAGGGAGTTGCTGCAGCAGCCAAGGTGCCTCCAGCCACCCTGGGTGCCTGCTTCTGCCTGATTCAGGTCATTGGGCCACCAGGGACTTCTAAAAAGGATCCAGGTTTTAGAGGATAGCATCTCATCCTTGAAGCCCTTTGGCCAGAGGCTCTGCACCACGCTCTGGGATTACAGCTTCACTGAGGTATTCATCAAGGAGGTCTGAGTCTTGAGTGGAAACTACCAGCGCTTGGGATGGATGCCTCGATACTGGGTAGGACTTTGCTCTGCAGAGCCCAGAGGCCCCCCTAGGGCAAGGGCTTCACGCTGGGTGATATCCTCTGGGTGACATCAGCAGTGGGGGTCAGAGGTCCTTTTTCCAGAAGGTTCCTAGAGACCCAGGACTTCCATCCTAAGCCTCCAGCCACCTCCTGCCTCCGGATAAATCAGCTTCAATCTTCTCAGCATCAAAGGAGGTAAGAGCACTTTTCCTCCTCGAAGTGTGCATAATCTGTCTCCTTTCCTTAGTGTTTGCTTCCTGTGGCTTCAGGGCAGCCCCAAGGGATGGTGCCAGGCTGGCAGCACCCTCAGTGCTTAACAATGGTGGGGGTGATCATCTTGTGGAAGGAGTAGTACCTGCAGTCCTTGGGGGAGACCAGGTCCATCACCGTTGTGCTGATGTTCTCCTTCTTGAACCCGGCCTCCAACAGGTGCCCTACCTGGGTCTCCTGTGAGAAAAGAGGGTGGGAAGGAGCAGGCAATGGCTTGAGCTGCCCAGATGCAAGTGGAAATGCTACTGAGCCCCAGCCTGTGCAGACACAGGACAGTACAAGCAGTCGGTGCAGGGAGCCCCATCTTGGGCTGCTCTGGCAAAAAACCTCCTGACCTTCCCTCAATGTTCCCTGCTAAGCCTTGGCTGAAGGAGGGCTCTTGTGCAGCTGGAGGGCTCTTGTGCTGCTCCATGTCCACAGTGTCAGCCATGTGCTGAGGGATGCAGGAGGTGCACAGCCCCATAGGGCAGCTTTGGGACCCTGGGTTGGGCTGGGTGTGCCAGGCCATCCCCAGCCCGAGGAACAGTGTTCACCTCAAACATCTTCTCGATGTCCGTGTACTTGGTCTTCAGCAGCTCCCCCCAGGAGGTCAGGTTGCAGTAGGTGAGGACCCCTCCAGGCTGCAGCAAGCGGAAGGCATGGTCCTGCAGTGGGGATGGAGGGGTTGCTGGCTCAGCACCCGGCTCCCACCTTACCCCCCTCCAAGCTCTCTCTTCTCCCTGCAGAGGCAGACATTGCCCCAGCCCTCCGCACCCTCCTGCTGCTCCCCTACAAAAGTGCTGCCAATGCCACCATCGTGCTGGGGACTTTGAGGTTTTCCCAGAGGGCAGGGAGGGGGCTGCAGACCAAAACCCGGCTCTGGCTTTGACTCTTGAGCTCTAAAATCTCCCCCAAACCCACCCAAGCCGGGACCTCTGGCCCCTTGCACAGGGCAGCTGCACCCCCACCCCGTTACCTTGATGAAGGTGAACTGATGAGTGTGCCAGCTCTCCTCCGACAGTGGGTAGGTGTCATACAGGATCCCTGCCCGGGAACACCGGAGACCATCCATTAGCCAGGAGAGGCCAGCAAGGCACTGGTGGGGCTCGTGGAGAAGATTCCCCCTTCCTGGCACCCCTATCTCTGCCCCCGACAGGGACAAGGGGCACCTGTGCAGCCCATGGAGGGAGCGAGCCGGGCCGGGTGCTCACTCTGCCTCCCCCTGTTCATGGTGCAGCAACGTGCAGGGACCCTTCTGTCTTGGGGCCCTGTCTCACTGCTCCCAGGTTCTGCTGTGGGGTCCAAGGAGGGGATCCTGCCCCTCTGCTCTGCTCTCATGAGACCCCACTTGCAGCACTGTGTGCAGTGCTGGTGTCCTCAGCATACGGACATGGGAGCTACTGGAGCAAGTCCAGAGGAGGCCATGAGGATGCTCAGGGGTTGGAGCAGCTCCTGTATGGAGACAGGCTGAGAACATTGGGGCTGTTCAGGCTGGAGAAGAGAAGCTGCGTGGAGACCTCAGGGCAGCTTCCAGTGTCTCAAGGGGGCTACAAGGATGCTGGAGAGCGACTCTTCATCAGGGACTGCAGTGATAGGACAAGGGGTGATGGGTTCAGACTGAAACAAGGGAAGCTCAGGTTGGATGTAAGGAAGTTCTTTACTGTGACGGTGCTGAGGCACTGGCACAGGGTGCCCAGAGAAGTGGTGAATGCTCCATCCCTGGCAGTGTTCAGAGCCTTGTTTGACATGGTTTAGTGTGAGGTGTCCCTGCTCACAGCAGGGGTTGGACCTGGATGATCTTAAGGTCCTTTCCAACCCAAACCAGTCTGTGATTCTATGCCCTCCCTCCAGTCCCACAGGCCCGGCTGCGGGTATCTCACCACTGAAGTGCCCATCCGGCAGCGTCGGTGCCACTTCCTCCCACAGCCCCTTCATGGGCACGACCTGCAGGTGGGAGGGCAGCGCAGTGAGCCCCGGCAGCCGGCACCCACTGGCACCCTGCACTGGCAGAGCCCCCCCCAGACCTTATGGGGCTGCATCCGGGCCCATTCCTCCAGCCGCCGGAAAACCCCTGCGTTGCACTCGATGATCCAGTGCTCCTCGATGTTGAACTCCTGCACCTTGGTAGCAGCGATGGCCATGCCGAAGCCCACTTCCAAAACACGGCCACCTGGGGGACAAGAAGCTTGGACTTTGTGATCTTGAAGGTCTTTGTCAACCTAGTTGGTTCTGTGATCCTATGGTTCTAAGAGGGCTGTGCCTGCACAGGCCCAGTGAACACAGTGCTGCCCACACTGGGGTGAGAAGCCAGGAGCAGCCCCATGCCCACATCACCCACTGCCTCCCCAGCTACACCCTGCAGCAGGCCTTTGCCCCCACTGAACCCCCCGAGTGGCTGCAGTGGGGACAAGCAACCCCTCGTCAAAGCCTTCCCCCTACCAGCAGCAGCGCAGCCCAAAAAGCAGCAGGACAGAGCAGGGCTGTGCTGTGCCTGCACCCCCAGACCCATCCCCATTGGGGAATGTGTCACCCTGACACGAGAGCACAAGTGCCACCGTGGCCCTGCTCCTGCTGTCACTGCATAGGGACCACTGGCAGCAAGCAGGGTGCACGCAGTGGGGACCCTGGCAGCAACACCACACTTTGCTCACTCACGGGGAAGCTGCCCTATTCCCCACGCCCGAGCTGCACTCCATGGCACGACCCTGAGCCCCCCGTTACCCCTCGACGCAGCCACGGCCGCCAGCGAGTGCATGTAGGGGGTCTCCCAGCGCTCCATCACCGGCTTCCCCAGGATCTCCAGGTGAGCATCGGGCGCGTCGTAACCGGCCACCGCGTCCCGCCAGGCTGCCCGGCAGTCCTCGCCCTCCGTGAAGATCGGTCCCGCCGCTGCCCGGGCGCTCATGGCCGTGCCGTTACCGCTGCGGGGCCGAAAGTCCGCTCGCTGGACTCAGCGGTGCTGGGGGAGGGAAAGGGGCCGCTGGCTCCCGGCCGGCTTTAAATAACCAAGGCTGGAGAAGTGCTGAGTGCGCACAGCTGGCTGGGGCCCTCCGGGGGGAAACGGAGCCCTTATCGGGAGCTGGGGGTCAGGCGGCCGGTGGGGCGAGCAGGGGCACGGGCACGGGGACGGACCCCGCTGCTGGTGGCACCGCACTGTGCATGGCCGGAACGGGAAGGACCCGTGCAGGCAGGGGGGCACGGAGGAAAGGCTTTTCCCTGCGGGGTTGAATGCGGCCCCGCTCCGCTCTCCTCCGTGCCCTGCGCGGGGTGACCCCGAGCCCCGCCTGCACC
>NW_026641668.1:0-777 GCF_028554395.1 Pezoporus wallicus
TGCCGGACTGGTTTTAAACCATAACAGTTCTTTTTGGTGCCTAACGTGGGGCACAAGGGTTTGAGATAACAACAGATCTGACAGAATTAATAGTCACTCATCACAATGCCGATTTATTGGCTCTCAGAATTGTTCCTCTTCATCTCAAAGTTTCAGACTGTTGTAACTTACTTAGAGCTGGTATTTGCTTAGTGTTTATCAAGTGTGGGGTTTGGGTTAAGGTTCTTGTCTGACTGTGCTTTATGGCAATGACTTGTAATACGGGTGGGCTCCAGCAGCAGGGTGGGAGGGACGTGGCCGTGGACTTGTACCTGTACCTGTACGCTGCTCTTCTCCGTCCTGGCCCTTGTCCTCGCTTCCATCTTTGTGAGGCTGCGGGGAGCCGAGGGGGAATGGCCCAGTTAGCCAGCAGCTGCTGAACTGGACCCGAGAGAGCGGCCCCGGGGATCAAGCCACGGCGGGAGCGGGGGTGGAGGCCGGCAGGCAGCGGCTGCTGGTGGGGGATGTCAGGGCTGTCAAGGGGCTGCAGAGCAGCAGGAGAAGGCGGCGGAAGAGCCGAGACCCGTGACAGAGTGCAGCCCCACCATGGCTGAAAGCATTCCCTGGAAGCTGCCAGACGAGCCCCAGGAGGATGCAGGAGACCACGCAGCATTTCCCAGCAAGGCAGAGGAGGAAGAGCTGGACTCAGGAAAAGAGAAGCTGGCGGTGGGAGAGCCAGCAAGCACAGCAGCTACACCAGCCCCAGTGACAAGTACAGCAGCATTGTTTGAGAGTTCT
>NW_026641669.1:0-7808 GCF_028554395.1 Pezoporus wallicus
GAGCCCTGGGAGCAGGTCCACTGGTGTGGCTGGTTGCCATGGCAACCGGCGAGGGTGCCCTCGATCGACGGGTGAGGCATTTCCTCTGCGCGGGGTGGTACGTCGCGTTATCGTTGTGTGCTGCGTAGAGGCGCGGGGAGGGGTCGGGCTGGGCCAGGCCGGGCCAGGCCGTAGGTGGCCGCGGGCACTACTGGGGCTGATGCGGGCCGCGGAGGAGGAGCTGGCTGATGGCGGGTGAGGCGCGAGCTGGGGCGCCTCTGCGATGCCGCGGGCTCGGCTTGGTGGGGCGGGCCGCGGCCTGGGTTCCAGGGCCTGTGACCGGACTCGGGCGCCCTCCCATCTCTGGGATCCTGGACTAGACCTGGGGGCCGTCGCCCTGCTTCTTGGCAGGGCTGGGGCTTGGATCTCCTGCTGCTTTTTGGGGCCCTCGGTGGCAGGGCCGGGATTCATAGTTCCCTCTGTTCCTGGCGCAGGTGAGGTGGCGGCCGGCAGCGGGGATCCGGGAGCCAGGGTGTGGCAGCCCCTACGGATGCCCTCATGAACGAGAGTCGAGGCTGGAGCTGCCAGGACACCGCGGGGCACCATGAGAGCGGGCCACGAGCGGAGCCAGGAGTGCCTCCCGCCAAAGAAGCGGGAGCTTCCCGCTGCCAGTGCCGGCACCGAGGCGGGACGGGCGGGGGCTGTCCAGACCACGGGCGAGGGCACCGAGTGGACCCAGACAGCCCTGTGCTATGGCCCGGGTGAGGCCGTGGAAGCAGTGGCAGGGCTGACAGTGGACCAGTATGGGATGCTCTACAAAGTGGCAGCGCCACCTGCCACCTTCTCCCCCCCAGGTCTGCACCCCATGGTGGACGTGACCCCCCTGCCCCCTGCCTTCAGTGTGACTTCACCAATAATCCAGCACTCGGGGGTGCCCTACCCTCCTGTTCACTATGGACAGATCACCCCAACGTCCCTACAGTTCATCGGCTTGCATTACACAGTGCCCTATTCTGTCCTTCCTGGCTTCCTGCCTAGTCCTCTCCTGTCTTCTTCCACCAACCTCACTGCCTCTCATGTCCCCCACTTTGTGCCATATGCCTCTCTCTTCATGGAAGAAGCCACTTCTTCCCCCCAGACTACCTCTTCTACCCACACCTTCAGCAAATTCACTTCTGCAGTTTCTCCTGGCCAGATGCAGTACCATGCTGGGACCCAGCTGTTAGGTACTGCACCAGGTAGATTTCCTGTTTATTATCAGATGTCCTGCCTCCCACCAGGGTATTCAGCACATGAGACACCTACGGCAGGCAGAAGCCCAGAGTCTCTTCAGAAAGACAGTCAGCTGAATTCAGAGGTAGCTGCTGCCAATGGTGGACAGAGACATCCAGAGCATAATGTTTTGAGAAGGACCAGCGAAGGTGTGGATTCTGCCAGCAGTAAAGCTGAAGACTGTCTGCCAGGAGCTGCAGCAGGATGTGTGGTTGATGGACAGTTCCTTTCAGGTTACCAGACTTTGGGAACAGAGGTCTCTGTGCCAGCTCACAGAAGCACCCCAGACACTGATCTGGAGGTTCAGAGGGTGGTGGGGGTGTTGGCATCTCAGGATTATCATATTCTGGCAGCCCAGAGGAAAGATGACCCGAGCCCTTTAAAACTTTGCCATAAACCACAACACCCTGATCAGCAGAGGGAGTCAAAAGACATGCTGAGGAACACAGTGGAAAGGGCTGCTGCTGAGAAAAGCCAGTCCAGGAGTCCATATGTAATGTGCCCTGAAGAGCTGGTTAGACAAAGACACTTAACTAAAGGAATGGTGATAGCCAACGGCAAGCCAGTCCTGGTTGCCATTGGATCTGAGCCCATCAGGTCTTCCACTTCAGAAACCCTGGTGGGGTGGAGCTCACATGCACAGGCTCAAGGAAGTGTGCTCGAAAAGGACCCTGCCCAGCTGCAGCCACCCAGCTCCTCACACTTGCCCTCTCATTTCATGAAAGGAGCCATCATCCAGCTGGCTACAGGAGAGCTGAAGCGGGTAGAGGACCTGCAGACTCAAGACTTTGTTCGCAGTGCAGAGGTGAGTGGGGGCCTGAAGATCAACTCCAGCACTGTGGTGGATATTCAGGAAAGCCAGTGGCCTGGGCTTGTCACACTGCATTTTGTGGTTGGGGAGCAGCAAAGTAAAGTGAGCACTGATGTGTCGCCAGAGCATCCCTTCTTTGTGTATGGCCAGGGCTGGTCCTCCTGTAGCCCAGGGCTGACTGCTCAGCGTTTTGCTTTGCCCTGTCACAGGCTGCAGGTGGGCGATGTCTGCATATCTATCAGTTTACAGAGCATGAATGGCATCTCCACTTCTCAGGCTAACTATGCTCCCACAGATCAGTTGCTATCTACTAGGGAGACAGCTGAAAGAACAGCTCAGGGGTCCAGAGAGCCATCTAACAGAGCTGCTGAAAGGAAGAGCCACACAGATAGGGACAGCGCAACTCAGAACTCTCATGCAGAACCCTCTCAGCCTGAGACTGGTAGTCAGCACAGCTGGGCAGTCCCAGGTTTCCAGAGATACAGCATGCAGGCAGAGGAGCCTTGGCCATCTCTGCTCTGTTCCTCTTTCATTCCCCAGGAGGTCAAGCTGTCTATTGAAGGGCATTCTAATACAGGGAAGTGATCCCTTGGAGGCTGTGAGCTAGGGCATCCCTTGTAGGTGAGCCTCACCGTTAGGTGGAGAAGTTTCACAGGCTTTGTGGCAGGTTCACCAGCAAGGCTTTCTGCCCCATGGGACTGGGTTTATTCCAGTTCAGTGGCTGACCAGTTTCTCTTAGGGAATCAAGAGGGCTCCAGTGCCTCAGGGAGCAGCAACAGGTTAGCTGGGGTAAAGACCAGGGACGTGCTCATGAGCTTGCAATGAGAGCGTTACAGAGGCTGGAGGCTGGGGCTTTCTCACACCTCCCTGAATAACTGATTCCCTGCAGAGCATGGTCTAAGTATTCAGAATAGGTGGGGAGACGAGGAGGGCAGACATGGCTTAAGGTAGCAGATAAAATTGCTTAAGATTTTATTCCTCCTTTCTCATGATTGGGAGAAATGAATCCCTACTGGAGTATCCTTTTTTTTTTTTCACACATGCACTTTAAAAGGACCATTCACCAATGGAGCTCTTCAGGCCAGGACAGAGATGCTTCTCTGGTGGTTCTGTTTAATATCTCTTCCACTGAATCCAACTGCTGTTTCTTCTTGCAAGGAATGTACGGATTTGAATGAATCACAGAAATTCAAGAAGGACCAAAAGGATGGGTTTGGGTGTAGGTGTAGTTGAACTTGAGTACTTGGAATGGGATGTGAGTTGGGATGGGAGATGTCAGTTTTCTGCTATAAAATACATTTAATCATTTGTCACCAAATCAAATCTTTCTTCCCATGTTAATAACTTAAAAAAATAAAAATCTCTTGGGCTTACAGCTTTTGTAGAGGCTTAGCCTGTGGATGGATGGCATTGGGAGGGGGATTGTTTGGATTTTAGTGTTTTGGTTGTTTTTTTTTTAAAGCTGGAGTAAAATATAGAATCATTCTCTAGGGAAGGATGGAAACATCCTTTTTCTGTGAGAAGGCCAAGACTATTTTGTAATTAAATCAGAACACTTTCCAGATGGCTAATTCTTCCCTGCAGGCAGTTTCCTGAATAAGCTCTAGACAAGATGAGTGTTAGTGCATGTGCAGGCAAGGTACAAAGTTTCTGCTGAGTACACTTCTCTGATTAATGTAGCAAATCTAAAAATTCCACAGCACCATGGGGCATTTTGGGGTGGTTTTGTGTTAGTTTTTCTGATGCTTCACTTTGGAGTTCCTCTGTGTAATGTGGTAAAATCAAGAGTAGTCTTTTTCATGGTGAGATTTAATACAAATGTAGATTAATACCTCGTTATGGTAATAACACTATTCAAGTGAAGGGTTCTGTAGTTACACTAATTTACCCTCTCTGATGGTGTGTTATGACACCAGCTCTAACTACTTACCTGGAATAGAAATTAGTGACGATAAGAGTCTGTGAATGATAAGAGTGGGTGGACTATGGACGATAAGAGTCTTCACTGACTTAACCTAAGTTAATTGTTCCTTGTATTAAGTTGCCCATCTCTGCTAGGACCAAGCTTTTGAGAGGGTTTCTTTTCAGTGTGCAGGTCCCTGCTGAGTCCTGGTGCTGCTCCTGATGTTCAGCGTACTGTTTTCCCCCAAATGACACACTGCTTCTGATCTCATCAGCTGTATTTGCAATGTATGAAGTCACAGTAATGCTGTCATGTGAAGATTCTACCTTCCTGGATGCAGCAGCTGTGGGAACAGATGCTGTGTTCATGGCACCATTTGTCAGTGAAATGTACTGTCTGGGCCCAGGTGCTTGGCTTCATCCCCTTGTGTGTTTCACAGTTGCTGTTTGTTGGATACTTCTACGTGAAGACCTTGATTAATGTTGGTTAGTACTTAATGCTCAGGATATCCAGGGTGTCTGTGGCTAAAGTCAGAAGAGCCCGAGTTCTCTTGCCTGATCTTTGCATGATGCATGCAGAGGAATTCAGAGCTGTGGCAGGTAGCTAAGAAAGGATCTTGCATACGTATGGTGTGTGAATGTATCCAGGCTGGTTGCACGCACGGAGGGAACAGTCTGAGCAGCTGAGGGGTGCAGGGCCCCTCATGTGCACCTCTGAACACAGAAGTCTGTCTTTCAGAGAGAGGGTTTGGAGAGCCTGCTGTATCTCATGTAATTACTTCTATATCAGTTGCTCATATAACTACTCCTAGATCTCAGCCATGCTAAACAGTGGTCTGAAAGGGCAGACACTGATGCATGGGGCAAGATGCTGTATGGCTAAAATAGCTTTGTACTGTAGGTAGCTGAAGAGCTGTGAAGGTGCTTGCCCTGGTGTTTACCTGGCCATTGGCCTAGGCTTTGGCTAGCTGCTTATCTCTTGAGCATGGTTTTGAGCTCTGTAGAACAGGCTAGGGTGAATTTGACCTTGGTGCTTCTACCCAAACTCCCTGTCTGTCCCACTGTTGTGCATGTTTCAGCTGCCAGCTCTTCTATGGAAGCAACGGTTTGGGGCACATCTCATGGCAGGACATTGAGATGAAGTATCTGGGCATCTGGCTGCTTGCCCCAAAGGTGGTAGGCAGGAGGGGCCACTGGTGGCTGTCTAGCCCAGCTTAGCATTTCTTGTGATCACTGGACTCTGTCCTGACTGGGCTGGGCTGTGTTGCTCAGCCCCTGTGGTGGTGGTGGTATTAAGCGTTGAGGCTCTCCTGAGATAGGGAGTGTGTGAGACAGGTGCTTCTGTAGGCAGAAATGCTATAAATTAAACCATGGAGGAGTCTTTTATTTCTTAGGTTTACAGGGAAAGGAGATAGTCAGGAAGACATTGTGGAATGAGATGGCTATCTGGGCTTTTCTGCTAGCAAAGGTGTGACAGGCTTCTCAGAGAAATATATTATTTTCCTGCTGCTATTGTGAAGGGGAGGAGAGTGTGGGCTGTCCTACCTGGAGGAGGTAGCGGCAGTGACCTCCTGGCCTTGGTCTTACCCAGCTCACACTCTGTGGCAAGAGTGTGTAGGATGCAATAATGGGTGTCTGTAGCCATCTATACCATCTCACAAGCCATTCCTGGGGTCAGCTGCCCAGCAGAGGCCAGGCCTGTTTTAGGCTCTGTGTGCACTGTTGCTCCAGAAACATGACACTTGCTCCAAGCAGTGAGTGCTCATCAGTACCAGACTATGCAGTGGAAGCTCTGTCTGGAAAGAAAGGAAGCTGCAGAGGCCCCTCTGCCTCCTCTTTCCAGCAGGAGCACAAGTATAATGCACTTTTCACATTAAGTGTCCCCGTCCCCTGGTCTCCACCCCACACTTGAAGTCACTTTGCCCTGTAGAGAACTAACCCTTGTTACTTAGAAAATACCGTAACAGAAATGACACCAGCTTGAGTAGCCCAAATGCTAGCTCCTGCCCACAGCAGCATATGTGCCTTTCCCTAGCACCACTCACAACTGCTCTTTGTCTTTCAGGCTGTCCTAGGGCCTGAAACTGCAGAACCTGCTGACTCTGAATTCACACTCTGTACAGAATTTGGCTCAGGGTGTGTTCCATGTATGACTTAAAATGCTGATGGTCGAGGGCCTTTCATGGTCTTCACATCTGTCCATGGAGGACAGGGCTTGCCCCTAACATCTTTCTAGGCTGCTGCCACCTCCCCTTGCAAATACACCCGTGCACATTCTGGTTGTTTTGGCTTTCATGGCACCTTGGCACTAGGGGAAGGTCTGCCCATGCAAAGCAGAGAAGCAGACTGTGGCCCTGAGGAAGGGACTGGGCTTCACTGAGGCAGGGAGGTCTTTGTAGATAAGTGCTGATCCCTCAACTATAATCCCAGTTATGTAATAGCCGTATTAACATGTAACCAACTGCATTGTATCTAAAGCCTTAGAACTAGTCAGGTACTCCACTCCAAACTTGCTCCTGCCCCTGTCCTCTACCTGATCTTTAACAAAGCATTAATAATTCTAAAGATAATCTCTATTTTGTTGTGCTTTTTTTTTTTTTTGTAACTTTTAAATAAATCAATTTATACTGTATATTTGTACTTTTGGTGAGATCTTTTTTCCTGTTTTACCATGTTAAATCTGTACTTGGCTACACAAAGATTGTATTTTTATTGTAAATGCTCCTATGAATATTGCATTTAACTTGTTGACTCTGTAAACACAGTGTGTATATATATATATATTAAAAACAATAGCTTTTCCTTTGGTGTTTGAGACTTCTTTATCGTCTGTAGCATCAGTGATCATGAGGATGTGGCTTCTCTGGTCGTACACAGAGTGATCTGGAGACCTGTGATGAGGGCAAGGTTAAAGGCTGTGTGACAGATGGATTAAAGCTATAATTCTGTGCTCAAATAATTCTGTTTATGTGGTCTTTCTTGAACCCCTTGGAACAATGATCATGTGCCAGTGACACTGCAGGGAAAGTTTCAGCTGCAGGTGGCAGAGTGAAGCTGCATGTCTGCTGGCCAAGCAAAACACACAAGACAGCACTAGCAAACACTGCAAGAAGCAAACTGTCAGTTTGAGCACGAAAATAGAGAGCTCATAATAGAAGTGAAAGATCAGAGAACAAAGGCAGATATGAACAAGGGAATGTGGAACTGAATAAATCTTTTCCAGGTCTGGAACATGGATCTGAATAGATCCTTTCCAGATCTGGTGCATTTTCCCAAAGCAAGAGAGATGACGATAGCTCCCAGATGTCAGTTTTATGTGATGACTTAAATTCCCTACCATCTGGCAGGTTTTTCCAGACTCAGTTACTGAACTTTCTATGGCTCCTCCCCAGCTCACCCCTTTTCCACATTCCTCTCATTGGTTTTGCTGCTGAGTGTAGAAGCAACTTTCTGACCTGTGTGTTTCTGTTTACTAGTGGTCCCCCCCTCACCCTGTATTATCTACAGTGACCACTGAAAGTCACTTTTGGTCACAAAGGAATTTACTATGAGAATAACTTGAGTGTGATCATTGGTCCTAGATGGGCTGTATATCAATACATTTGACTGTACTGAAATGGTTGAACAAGCTCATCTTACTATGAAGTCACAGACAGGTTGGGGTGGGAAGGGACCTCCAGAGGTCATCCAGTCCAACGTCCCTGTTCAAGCAGAGCCACCTACAGCCAGCTGCCCAGGACACTGTCTTTTGCATATCTCCAAGCTGGGAGACTCCACAACTTCCCTGGGCAGCCTCTGCTAATGCTCTGTCACCTGCATGGTAAAAAAGCGTTTCCTGAGGTTC
>NW_026641670.1:0-788 GCF_028554395.1 Pezoporus wallicus
TGGTGACCCTGTTGCAAAGCTCCTTGTGTGCTGAAGAGACACAGCCCTAGCTTTCCCTGCTGGTCCTTCTGCCGTGTGAGCAGAGGCCACTGTTCATTCTGTGCTGTGTTGCTGCCAGCAGAGAGCAGGCTCTGGACTGATTCTATTCAAATGCTTTTCCTGTATGAGTGTTAGCAGTGAAAGCAACGATGGAGGCACCAATGTAAAGGGATTGTGTGCTGAACAGGTCCAGCACCAGCTTTCAATCCTTGCTCTTCTGCTGTGGGAGCAGAGGCCAAACGTTCGTGCTGTACTCACTGTGCTGCTGGGCAGCTGAGACCACCTGAGAATTTGGATTCAAATGGACTTTTAGGTATGAAGCCGAGGAGAGACTGCAATGATGGTGACCCCGTTGCAAAGCTGCTTGTGTGCTGAAGAAGCCCAGCACTAGCTTTCCCTGCTGGTCCTTCTGCCGTGTGAGCAGATGCCACTGTTCATTCTGTGCTGACTGTGTTCCTGCGCAGCAGAGAGCAGGCTCTGGACTGATTCCATTCAAATGTTTTTCCTGTGTGAGTGTTAGTGAAAGCAACGATGGAGGCACCAATGTAAAGGGGATTGTGTGCTGAACAGGTCCAGCACCAGCTTTCAATCCTTGCTCTTCTGCTGTGGGAGCAGATGCCAAACGTTCGTGCTGTACTCACTGTGCTGATGGGCAGCTGAGAGACACCACCTGAGAATTTGTATTCAAATGGACTTTTAGGTATGAAACCGAGGAGAGACTGCAATGATGGTGACCCCGTTGCAAAGCT
>NW_026641671.1:0-7711 GCF_028554395.1 Pezoporus wallicus
GACACACACTGTCCTATGGACACACACTGTCCCTATGGACACACACTGTCCCTATGGACACACACTGTCCTATGGACACACACTGTCCCCATGGACACACACTGTCCTATGGACACACACTGTCCCTATGGACACACACTGTCCTATGGACACACACTGTCCCCATGGACACACACTGTCCCCATGGACACACACTGTCCTATGGACACACACTGTCCCCATGGACACACACTGTCCCTATGGACACACACTGTCCGATGGACACACACTGTCCCCATGGACACACACTGTCCCCATGGACACACACTGTCCTATGGACACACACTGTCCTATGGACACACACTGTCCCTATGGACACACACTGTCCCCATGGACACACACTGTCCCTATGGACACACACTGTCCCTATGGACACACACTGTCCTATGGACACACACTGTTCTTTGGACACACACTGTCCTATGGACACACACTGTCCTATGGACACACACTGTTCTTTGGACACACACTGTCCCCATGGACACACACTGTCCCTATGGACGCACTTTGTCCCCATGGATGCACACTGTCCCCATGGCCACACACTGTCCCTATGGACGCACTCTGTCCCCATGGACACACACTGTCCCCATGGCTACACACTGTCCCTATGGACACACACTGTCCCTATGGACGCACTCTGTCCCCATGGACACACACTGTCCCCATGGCTACACACTGTCCCTATGGACACACACTGTCCCTATGGACACACACTGTCCCTATGGACGCACTCTGTCCCCATGGACACACACTGTCCCCATGGACACACACTGTCCCTATGGATCCATGCAGTCCCCATGGACACACACTGTCCCCATGGACACACACTGTCCCTATGGATCCATGCAGTCCCCATGGACACACACTGTCCCCATGGGTGCATGCAGTCCCCATGGCTGCCATTGTCCCCCAGCCCTCTGTGGGTGCCCACCTGTGGGATGCTCGCAGGGATCCCTGTGTGACCGCAGGAGCCACCCCAGGTGCCGCAGCCCTCGCAAGCCAGGCTGGAGGTGCCCGTGGCCACCATGGGGCCTGCTCAGGCCAGGGACCGGCCAAGGCAGCTCCCTGTGGGTCGATCCCGTGTGGATCCATCCCATCCCGCTCGTCACTGCGGCTCTGGGATGCGGGAGCTGCCGGTGGTACCCGGAGCGCACAGAGCTGTCTCCATAGAGACCCTCCGAGGGCTCCATCGCTTATTCATCACCAGCATCGATCCCTCAGCCGGCCCCTTCATTATCCAGCTCCAAATCCCAGCAGGAAAACCATCCCTGCCCATGCCCGGGATGTGCTGCTACCAGGTCCCCGCATCCCTTTGGATGTGGGGTGTCTGTGGGGCTCGCGGTGCATCCGGAGGTGCTGTCAGCTTTTAGGGTGGGATGGGGTGAATCGGTGATTCCCAGATGCTCCTGGTCCGTGCTGGAATGGGAATGGGGGTCCCAAACCAGGATAGACCCTGTGCCCCTCTACATGCCCATGTGGGGGAGCAGGATGGGGCTCTGCAGGATGCAAATGGAGTGCACTGGGGGCAAATGGGGGACATGGAGTGGCTTTGGGGATGCTGTGGGGCAGCCGTGGGGCAGATGTGGGGCTGGGGGGTTCCTATTCCCTCTGAGCTCAGCACTGGGGACCACCCGTTGGCCATAGGATGGGAAGTGTGTGAGCACTCACATGTGCACCCCATGCACACACACAGCTGCAGCCCCCCACAAGTGTGCACCCCACACATGCACCCCCACGCAGGAGCATGCACAAGGTGCCTGCACCCCCCATGCACATCTGCACCCCCCGCACGTGTGTGTGCTGTGCACACACGTGTGAACACGCTACATGCACAAACACCCTGCGCATGCCCAGCCTCAGCCCTGCATCCTCTGGCACACACATGTGCACCCCCATGCATCCCAAGTGCACATCCCCTTGTGTGCACATCCCCATGCATCCCAAGTGCACATCCCCTTGTATGGACATCCCTGTGCATCCCAAGTGCACATCCCCATACATCCCAAGTGCACATCCCCTTGTATGGACATCCCCATGCATCCCAAGTGCACATCCCCTTGTATGGACATCCCTGTGCATCCCAAGTGCACATCCCCATACATCCCAAGTGCACATCCCCTTGTGTGCACATCCCCATGCATCCCAAGTGCACATCCCCTTGTATGGACATCCCTGTGCATCCCAAGTGCACATCCCCATACATCCCAAGTGCACATCCCCTTGTATGGACATCCCCATGCATCCCAAGTGCACATCCCCTTGTATGGACATCCCTGTGCATCCCAAGTGCACATCCCCTTGTGTTCACATCCCCGTGCATCCCAAGTGCACATCCCCTTGTATGCACATCCCCATGCATCCCAAGTGCACATCCCCATACATCCCAAGTGCACATCCCTTTGTGTGCACATCCCCATGCATCCCAAATGCACATCCCCATGCATCCCAAATGCACATCCCCTTGTGTGCACATCCCCATGCATCCCAAGTGCACACCCCTTTGTGTGCACATCCCCATGCATCCCAAATGCACATCCCCATGCATCCCAAATGCACATCCCCATGCATCCCAAGCGCACATCCCCATACATCCCAAGTGCACATCCCCTTGTGTGCACATCCCCATGCATCCCAAGTGCACATCCCTTTGTGTGCACATCCCCATGCATCCCAAATGCACATCCCCATGCATCCCAAGCGCACATCCCCATACATCCCAAGTGCACATCCCCTTGCGTGCACATCCCCATACATCCCAAGTGCACATCCCCTTGCGTGCACATCCCCATACATCCCAAGTGCACATCCCCATACATCCCAAGTGCACATCTTGCAGGCACCCCCCCAATGCATCCCATATGCTTACCCCCATGCATGCACCCCTCCATGTATCCCAAATGCCCCCCCCCTTGCATGCACCCCAAGTTCCCATCTCCTTGCATGCACACCCCCATGCATCCCTAGTGCTCATCTCCTTGCAGGCACCCCCCAAATGCTTATCCCCATGCATGCGCATCCCATGCACCCCAAGCGCACATCCCTTTGCATGCACACCCCCTCCCCCTGTCGGGCTGGGGTTTGTCCATGGAGGACCAGGGGCCCGCGGCAGCTGCTCCGTGGATCTGCAGCCGCTGCAGCGCCGGTGAGAGCCCGGCTGTGCTGCGCTGGGATTAGCAGCCAAGCGGGGAGCAGATGGAGCCATTTCCGTACGGGTTTGGAGCTCGGATCAACAGCTCTGCTGCCACGGCTCCTGCATTGAGCTGCAGCAGCTCCAATCGCTCCTGGAGCACCCACATCCCTGGATCTCGGCTGCAGCCCGGGTCCTGCAGCAGGGACCCCCAGCCTCCGGCTCCCCACTCGCTGTTCCCATGGGATATGGGGAGTGTTGAGGTGTTTTCCATGCTGGAGGCTTCCCTGCAGCCCCAGTTCGTGGTCGTCCCCATGTCCCCTCCCTGTCAGGGGTGCTTAGGGAGGTGACACCATCCTCAGGCCAGGTTTGCATCCCTATAGTTGGGATGTGGCTCTGGATTCCCTCCCTCCCTCCCTCCCTCCATCCATCCATCCATCCATCCATCTCTCCATCCATCCATCCATCCCTCCCTCCATCCCTCCATCCATCCCTCCCTCCATCCCTCCATCCATCCCTCCATCCATCCATCCATCCATCCCTCCCTCCATCCATCCCTCCCTCCCATCCCTCCATCCACCCACCCATCCCTCCCACCCATCCCTCCCTCCCTCCCTCCCTCCATCCACCCATCCATTCATCCTTCCATCCATCCATCCATCCCTCCATCCATCCATCCATCCATCCATCCACCCATCCATCATCCCTCCATCGATCCCTCCATCCATCCATCCCTCCATCCATCCATCCATCCACCCATCCATCCATCCATCCGTCCGTCCGTCCGTCCGTCCGTCCGTCCGTCCATCCATCCATCCATCCATCCATCCATCCATCCATCCATCCGTCCGTCCGTCCGTCCGTCCGTCCGTCCGTCCGTCCATCCATCCAGCCACCCATCCATCCACACATCCGTCCATCCATCCATCCACGTCCGTCCGTCCGTCCGTCCGTCCGTCGCCAGTGCTCCCAGTATGCCCAGTACACCCCAAATCCTGCTCTAGGGGCAGCTTCCTGCAGCTCCCCCCTTACACAGGAGCTTCAAAGGGGCTGGCTGTGGGGAGGAAGGTGCTGATGATCTGGGGCTACCTGGGCTATGAGGACCCCCCAAATCCCTTGGCTTTGGTGCTTTGATGCTGTTTGGTGCCGGCGCTTCCCGCTTTCCCAGGAAAACTGGGATTTAACCCCCCAAAAGAGGCTTTTCCTGGTGCGCTTGCTGTGAAGTAAGGGTTAACATTGACTGCATGAACTTTGCTCCCTCTTAAGCCATTAAACACCCGCAGTGGAGCAGGGCTGGATGCCCGGATCGCTGGGCAGGGACAGGATGCCAGCCAAGTGGGAAGCAGGGAAAACACCACGGAGAGAATGGAAACGTCGGGAGCAAGGATGGGAAACGCTCCTTTGCCTCTCCCTGGCTCTGTTCCTTGTGCTGGTGCTGCGTGTCCCCCATCCGGCCGTGACGTTCCCTTCCGAGGGATGCTGCTCCCGAGGGCTTGCGTGAGCCAGTGAGCTGGAGCAGCTCCTAATTGTACCGGAGCAGCCCATAATTACACCGGGTCATTAAGCTGGATGGGGAGATGCACTTTGCTGCATGCACGCTGGCTGAGCTGCATAAAGCTGCGTCCCTGTGTCCTGCTGCCCCATCCCCAATCCCCCTGTGTCCCTGCATCCCAGTGTCCCTCTACCCTTGTGCCCCTGAATCCCTGTGCCCCTGCATCCCTGCGTCCCTGCATCCCAGTGTCCCACTGCCCCATCCTCCATCCTCACTCCCCCTGTATGCCTGCATCCGAGCATCCCTGCATCCCAGCATCCCTGCATCCCAGCATCCCTGCATCCCAGTGTCCCTGCATCCCAGTGTCCCTGCATCCCAGCATCCCTGCATCCCAGTGTCCCTGCATCCCAGTGTCCCTACATCCCTGTGTCCCTGCATCCCTGTGTCACACTGTGCCATCCTCCATCCTCAATCCCCTGTATCCCTGCACCCGTGTCCCCCTTCACTGTCCCCAGTTCCCCCATGTCCCTAAATCCCTGTGTCCCTACATCCCTATGTCCCACTGCCCCATCCCCACACCCCCCATGTCCCTACATCCCTGCATCCGTGTGTCACCCTGTGCCATCCTCAATCTCCCTGTTCCCCCGCATCCCCGTGTCCCTGCATCCCTATGTCCCCCTGCCCCATCCCCAGGCCCCCCGTGTCCCAGCATCCCTGTGTCCTGCCCCACTGTCCCGAGGCCCGCAGGGTGACAGGGAAGCAGGGACATCCCCACACTGTGTCCTTGTGCTGCTCAGCAATGGTTCTCTGTCCTCCGAGCAGCTGGGGCCTCGCTCCGTGCATGGTGCTGGTGACAATGACGTGCCAGCCCCTGGGGGGGACACTGGGTGCCAGCCCCATGGGGGGGACCTGCTTCACGCTCAGACCCACGTCTGACCCATGGGGCAGAGGCAGAGGTGATGCTCAGGGGCAACCTTCATGGGGGGGTCCTCAGAGATGGGGACCTTAGGGACTGATCTTGGGGATCGGGTCCATGAGGCCCTGGTCACAGCAATGGGAATGATGACAGCTGGTTCCAAGCAGCTGACTCCTGATTGCTGCGATGGGGAGGGAACGGTGGGGCTCATACCCAGCACCCCAAACCCTCGGTGGGGCTATGCCCTTTTCCATAGCGATGAATCCCAGAGAGTCTGGATCTGGGCAATTCCCGCTCAGTGATGTGGGGAAACTGAGGCTGGGGTGGAGGAAGAGCCTTGGCAAAGGGTGAAGACAGGAGTGAGGTGACCACGATCCTGTGCCACCCCTGGGGCTGGTCCCCATCACCCGGTGCCATGACCAGAGGCTGGTCCCCATCACCCTGTGCCACCCCTGGGGCTGGTTCCCATCACCCTGTGCCATGACCAGAGGCTGGTCCCCATCACCCTGTGCAACCCCCAGGGCTGGTCCCCATCACCCAGGGCTGGTCCCCATCACCCGGTGCCATCACCCAGGGCTGGTCCCCATCACCCTGTGCCACCCCTGGGGCTGGTCCCCATCACCCTGTGCCACCCCTGGGGCTGGTCCCCGTCACCCAGGGCTGGTCCCCATCA
Source organism: Pezoporus wallicus (assembly GCF_028554395.1). Taxonomy (NCBI): domain Eukaryota; kingdom Metazoa; phylum Chordata; class Aves; order Psittaciformes; family Psittacidae; genus Pezoporus; species Pezoporus wallicus. The sequence goes on from NW_026641671.1 coordinate 6,251, forward strand.
CCCGGTGCCACCCCTGGGGCTGGTCCCCATCACCCAGGGCTGGTCCCCATCACCCTGTGCCACCCCTGGGGCTGGTTCCCATCACCCTGTGCCATGACCAGAGGCTGGTCCCTATCACCCTGTGCAACCCCTGGGGCTGGTCCCCATCACCCAGGGCTGGTCCCCATCACCCGGTGCCATCACCCAGGGCTGGTCCCCATCACCCTGTGCCACCCCTGGGGCTGGTTCCCATCACCCTGTGCCATGACCAGAGGCTGGTCCCCATCACCCTGTGCAACCCCTGGGGCTGGTCCCCATCACCCAGGGCTGGTCCCCATCACCCGGTGCCATCACCCAGGGCTGGTCCCCATCACCCGGTGCCACCCCTGGGGCTGGTCCCCGTCACCCAGGGCTGGTCCCCATCACCCGGTGCCACCCCTGGGGCTGGTCCCCGTCACCCGGGGCTGGTCCCCATCACCCTGTGCCACCCCTGGGGCTGGTCCCCATCACTCTGTGCCACCCCCAGAGGCTGGTCCCCATCACCCAGGGCTGGTCCCCATCACCCGGTGCCATCACCCGGGGCTGGTCCCCATCACCCGGTGCCACCCCTGGGGCTGGTCCCCATCACCCTGTGCCATGACCAGAGGCTGGTCCCCATCACCCAGGGCTGGTCCCCATCACCCGGTGCCATCACCCAGGGCTGGTCCCCATCACCCGGTGCCACCCCTCCTTGGCAGGACGCGGTCCCGGCCCCCGGGCCGCTGTCCCCGGGCCCCGGCGGGGTCTGGCCGGTGGGAGCCCCCCGCGATGGCCGCTAGATGGCCCCGCGGCTCCGCAGGGAGCGGGGGGGCTGCGGGATATGGGGATGCAGGGAGCAGGATGTGGGGTGCATGGAGAGGGATATGGGGATGCAGGGAGCAGGATGTGGGGTGCATGGAGAGGGATGTGGGGTGCAGGGAGCAGGATGTGGGGTGCAGGATGGGGGGTGCAGGGAGCAGGATGTGGGGTGCATGGAGAGGGATGGGGGGTGCAGGGAGCAGGATGTGGGGTACAGGATGTGGGGTGCAGGGAGCAGGATGTGGGGTGCAGGATGGGGGATGCAGGGAGCAGGATATGGGGTGCATGGAGAGGGATGGGGGGTGCAGGGAGCAGGATGTGGGGTACAGGATGTGGGGTGCAGGGAGCAGGATGTGGGGTGCAGGATGGGGGATGCAGGGAGCAGGATGGGGGGTGCAGGATGGGGGGTGCAGGGAGCAGGATATGGGGTGCATAGAGAGGGATGTGGGGTGCAGGGAGCAGGATATGGGGTGCATGGAGAGGGATATGGGGATGGGGGTGCAGGGAGCAGGATGTGGGGTGCAGGATAGGGAGTGCAGGGAGAGGATGTGGGGTGCAGGGAGCAGGATGTGGAGTGCAGGATGTGGGGTGCAGGGAGCAGGATGTGGGGTGCAGGATGTGGGGGTGCAGGGAGCAGGATGTGGG
>NW_026641673.1:0-7681 GCF_028554395.1 Pezoporus wallicus
ATCCATCAACCATCCATCATCCATCGTCATCCATCATCATCCATCCATCATCCATCCATCATCCATACATCATCCATACATCATCATCCATCATCCATCCATCCATCCATCATCCATCATCCATCATCCATCCATCATCATCCATCATCCATCCATCATCCATCATCCATCCATCCCTCTTCCATCCCTCCCCATCCCTTCCAGGTGGGCAGCGCCTTCCACCTCCCTGCGGCCATGGCCGAGCTCCAGTCCATCGCCTCCCGGCCCCCCGAGGACCACGTCTTCCGCGTCGACAACTTCGAGGCCCTCCGGGGCATCCAGAGCCAGCTCCAGGACCGGATCTTCTCCCTCGAGGGCACCGCCACCGCCCACGCCAGCGCCTTCCAGCTCGAGATGGCCCAGGAGGGTTTCAGCGCCCTCCTCACCCCGGTCTGGGCCCCAGAGGATCCCCAGAGGAGCCCCAGAGGATCCCTAGATTATCCCTATAATGTCCCTAGAGTATCCCTATATTATCCCTATAGTATCCATATAGTACCCCTATAGTATCCCTATAGTATCCCTATAGTATCCATATAGTACCCCTATAGTATCCCTATAGTACCCCTATAGTATCCCTATAGTATCCCTATGGTATCCCTATAGTATCCCTATAGTACCCCTATGGTATCCCTATAGTATCCCTATATTATCCCAATGGTATCCCTATATATTATATGGGTATCCCTATGGTATCCCTATAGTACCCCTATAGTATCCCTATAGTATCCCTATGGTATCCCTATATTATCCCAATGGTATCCCTATAGTACCCCTATGGTATCCCTTTAGTATCCCTATGGTATCCCTATATTATCCCAATGGTATCCCTATAGTACCCCTATGGTATCCCTATAGTATCCCTATAGTACCCCTATAGTATCCCTATAGTATCCCTATGGTATCCCTATAGTATCCCTATATTATCCCAATGGTATCCCTATAGTACCCCTATGGTATCCCTATAGTATCCCTATGGTACCCCTATAGTATCCCTATAGTACTCCTATAGTATCCCTATAGTATCCCTATGGTATCCCTATAGTATCCCTATGGTATCTCTATAGTATCCCTATAATGTTCCTAGAGTATCCCTATATTATCCCTATGGTATCCCTATAGTACCCCTATAATATCCCTATGGTATCCCTATATTATCCCTATGGTATCCCTATAGTACCCCTATAATATCCTTATGGTATCCCTATAGTATCCCTATAGTATCCCTATAGTATCCCTATGGGATCCCTAGAGTACCCCTATAATGTCCCTATATTATCCCTATGGTATTCCTATGGTGTCCCTGTGGTGTCCCCAGAGCATCCCCATAGCATCCCCATAGCATTCCCACAGCATCCCCATAGATCCCCATAGAATCCCCATAGCATCCCCATAGAATCCCTATAGCATCCCCATAGCATCCCCATAGCGCCCCTATAGAATCCCTATAGCATCCCCATAGCATCCCCATAGCATCCCCATAGAATCCCTATAGCATCCCCATAGCATCCCCATCGCATCCCCATAGCATCCCCATAGCATCCCCATAGAATCCCTATAGCATCCCCATAGCATCCCCATCGCATCCCCATAGCATCCCCATAGCAACCCCATCGCATCCCTATAGCAACCCCATAGCATCCCCATAGCAACCCCATCGCATCCCTATAGCAACCCCATAGCATCCCCATAGCATCCCCATCGCATCCCCATAGCATCCCCATAGCATCCCCATAGCTTCCCTATAGAATCCCCATAGCATCCCCATAGCATCCCCATCGCATCCCCATAGCATCCCCATAGCAACCCCATCGCATCCCTATAGCAACCCCATAGCATCCCCATAGAATCCCTATAACAACCCCATAGCATCCCCATAGATCCCCATAGAATCCCTATAGCAACCCCATAGATCCCCATCGCATCCCCATAGCATCCCCATAGATCCCCATCGCATCCCTATAGCAACCCCATAGATCCCCATAGCAACCCCATAGCATCCCCATAGCATCCCCATCGCATCCCTATAGCAACCCCATAGCATCCCCATCGCATCCCCATGGTATCCCCATGGTGTGACCCTATGTCCCCCCCATGGCGCAGGATGGACCCATCCTGGGTGCTGTGGGTGCCTACTCCTGGGCCGGAGGCGCCTTTTCCTATGGGGCCAATGGGGCAGCCGCGTTCCTCAACGCCTCTGGGGTCCCCAGTGATTCCTACCTGGGTGAGGACCCCCCCACAGGCACCGTGTGGGGCAGCCCTGGGGGCCTTGGGGGCCTCATGGGGTCTATGGGAGACATTGGGGTCCCCATGAGGACCAATGGGGTCATCGATGTCCCCATGGTGACCAATGACGTCATCGATGTCCCATGATGACCAATGACGTCGTCGATGTCCCCATGGTGACCAATGACGTCATCGATGTCCCATGATGACCAATGACGTCATCGATGTCCCCATGGTGACCAATGACGTCATCGATGTCCCATGATAACCAATGGGGTTCTTGATGTCCCCATGGTGACCAATGACGTCATCGATGTCCCATGATGATTGATGACATCATTGATGTCCCCATGGTGACCAATGACATCATCGATGTCCCATGATGACCAATGGGGTTCTTGATGTCCCCATGGTGACCAATGACGTCATCGATGTCCCATGATGACCAATGGGGTTCTTGATGTCCCCATGGTGACCAATGACGTCATCGATGTCCCATGATAACCAATGGGGTTCTTGATGTCCCCATGGTGACCAATGACGTCATCGATGTCCCATGATGATTGATGACATCATTGATGTCCCCATGGTGACCAATGACATCATCGATGTCCCATGATGACCAATGGGGTTCTTGATGTCCCCATGATGACCAATGACGTCATCGATATCCCATGATGATTAATGACGTCATCGATGTCCCATGATGACCAATGGGATCGTCAATGTCCCATGGTGACCAATGACGTCATCGATGTCCCATGATGACCAATGGGGTCCCTTGTGCCATAGGGTACGTGATGGAGCCCCTGTCTCTTCCATGGGGCCGGGCGCTGGCGCTCGGGGCCCCCCGGTCCAACCACGTTGGCCGCGTCCTCCTGCTCCAGCCCCATAGCGGGGAGGTGCTGGGCCAGGCCATGGGGACACAGGTGAAGAGACGTGGTTATGGGGCGCATCAGGGGTAGGGGGGACATGGGGGGTGATGGATGGGTCTTGGGTGATCTATGGGTCTTGGGTGATCTATGGGTCTTGGGTGATCTATCGGTCTTGGTTGATCTATGGGTCTTGGGTGATCTATGGGTCTTGGTTGATCTATGGGTCTTGGGTGATCTATGGGTCTTGGGTGATCGATGGGTCTTGGGTGATGGATGGGTCTTGGTTGATCTATGGGTCTTGGGTGATCTATGGGTCTTGGTTGATCTATGGGTCTTGGGTGATCTATGGGTCTTGGGTGATGGATGGGTCTTGGGTGATGGATGGGTCTTGGGTGATCTATGGGTCTTGGTTGATCTATGGGTCTTGGGTGATCTATGGGTCTTGGGTGATGGATGGGTCTTGGGTGATGGATGGGTCTTGGTTGATCTATGGGTCTTGGTTGATCTATGGGTCTTGGGTGATGAATGGGTCTTGGGTGATCTATGGGTCTTGCTTGACCTATGGGTCTTGCTTGATGCCCCCGCTATGGGGCAGCCCCACATCTCCTCCCTCCCCCATAGGTGGGCTCCTACTTTGGGGCCTCCCTCTGCTCCCTAGACCCCGATGGGGATGGGCTGGACAACGTGGTGCTGGTGGGAGCCCCCATGTTCTATGGGGCCAACAGCGGCGGCCGCGTGGTCGTCTGCAGCCTCCGGACCAAGGTGGGTCCCACCCCATAGATGGACCCATTGAGCTCCATCTCACCCCATAGATGATCTCCCCATAGATGATCTCCCCATCACCCCATAGATGAGCCCCCCATCACCCCATAGATGAGCCCCCCATCACCCCATTGATGAGCTCCCCATCACCCCATAGATGAGCCCCATATCACCCCATAGATGAGCCCCATATCACCCCACAGATGAGCTCTATATCACCCCATAGATGGCCCCATTGACGTCCCCATCACCCATAGATGAGCTCCATATCACCCCATAGATGAGCTCCCCCTCACCCCATAGATGCCCCCATTGAGCTCCCTATCACCCCATAGATGACCCCATTGAAGTCCCTCTCACCCCATAGATGAGCTCTCTCTCACCCCATAGATGAGCTCCCCCTCACCCCATAGATGAGCCCCCCCTCACCCCATCTCCACCCCCTTTGACCTCCATGTCACCCCATAGATGAGCTCCCCTCACCCCATAGATGAGCCCCCCTCACCCCATATCCACCCCCATTGACCACCATGTCACCCCATAGATGAGCTCCCCTCACCCCACAGATGAGCCCCCCTCACCCCATCTCCACCCCCATTGACCTCCATGTCACCCCATAGATGAGCTCCCCCTCACCCCATAGATGAGCCCCCCCTCACCCCATATCCACCCCCTTTGACCTCCATGTCACCCCATAGATGAGCTCCCCCTCACCCCATAGATGAGCTCCCCCTCACCCCATATCCACCCCCATTGACCTCCATGTCACCCCATAGATGAGCTCCCCCTCACCCCACAGATGAGCCCCCCCTCACCCCATATCCACCCCCATTGACCACCATGTCACCCCATAGATGAGCTCCCCCTCACCCCATAGATGAGCTCCCCCTCACCCCATATCCACCCCCATTGACCACCATGCCACCCCCTGTCCCCTCCCACCCCCCATGTACCTATAGGGGGGGCACCTCCATTGCCAGGGCTCCCTGCGGGGCCAGGCCGGGCACCCTTTGGGGCGCTTTGGGTCCAGCCTGGCCCCACTGGGGGACGTGGATGGGGATGGGTGGCCCGAGGTGGCCGTGGGGGCCCCCATGGAGGAGCTGGGGGGCGGCGCCGTCTACGTCTTCCGGGGGCACAGCAGTGGGGTGAGACAGGAGTACAGCCAGGTATGGGCATAGGGAATGGGGGGGGTATGGGGGCTATGGGGGGTATGGGGCGTATGGGGGGTGTAGGGGGTATGGGGGGTATGGGGTATATTGGATATAGGGAATATGGGCTATATGGGGTATGGGATATGGGGTAGGGAGACACGAATCTACAGGGTGTCTATGGGATGTCTATGGGGGGATATCCATTGTCCCCCATTGGCTGCCATTGTCCTCCATTGAATCCCATTGTGCCCCATTGGGTCCATTGTGTCCCGTTGGATCCCATTGTGCCCCATTGCATCCATTGGATCCCATTGGAACCCACTGTGCCCCATTGCGCCCCATTGTATCCATTGTGTCCCATTGGAACCCATTGTGCCCCATTGCGCCCCATTGTATCCATTGTGTCCCATTGGATCCCGTTGTGCCCCATTGTGCCCCGTTGCATCCATTGTGTCCCATTGGATCCCGTTGTGCCCCATTGTGCCCCGTTGCATCCATTGTGTCCCATTGGATCCCATTGTGCCCCATTGTGCCCCGTTGGATCCATTGTGTCCCATTGGAACCCATTGTGCCCCATTGCGCCCCATTGTATCCATTGGATCCCATTGGAACCCACTGTGCCCCATTGTGCCCCATTGTATCCATTGTGTCCCATTGGATCCCGTTGTGCCCCATTGCGCCCCATTGTATCCATTGTGTCCCATTGGATCCCGTTGTGCCACATTGTGCCCCATTGCATCCGTTGTGTCCCATTGGATCCCGTTGTGCCCCATTGTGTCCCATTCCATCCATTGGATTCCATTGTGTCCAATTCCATCCATTGGATCCCATTGTGCCCCACTGCATCCATTGGATCCCATTGTGCCCCACTGCATCCATTGGATCCCATTGTGCCCCACTGCATCCATTGGATCCCATTGTGCCCCATTGCGCCCCATTGGATCCCCTTGTCCCCACAGCGCATCGCCGGCTCCTCCTTCCCCTCGTCCCCACACCACTTCGGGCAGGCGCTGAGCGGGGGGCGGGACCTGAGCGGGGACAACCTACCGGATGTGGCCATCGGGGCCCACGGCCAGGTCCTGCTCCTCAGGTACCAACCCCATCCCCATGGCGACCATCGCCATGGCGACCATCATCATCCCCATCCCATGGTGACCATCATCATCCCCATCCCATGGTGACCATCATCATCCCCATCCCATGGTGACCATCATCATCCCCATCCCATGGTGACCATCATCATCCCCATCCCATGGTGACCATCATCATCCCCATCCCATGGTGACCATCATCATCCCCATCCCATGGGACCATCATCATCCCCATCCCATGGTGACCATCATCATCCCCATCCCATGGTGACCATCATCATCCCCATCCCATGGTGACCATCATCATCCCCATCCCATGGACCATCATCATCCCCATCCCATGGTGACCATCATCATCCCCCATCATCATCCCCATCCCATGGTGACCATCATCATCCCCATCCCATGGTGACCATCATCATCCCCATGGTGACCATCATCATCCCCATCCCATGGTGACCATCATCATCCCCATCCCATGGTGACCATCATCATCCCCATCCCATGGTGACCATCATCATCCCCATCCCATGGTGACCATCATCATCCCCATCCATCATCATCCCATGGTGACCATCATCATCCCCATCCCATGGTGACCACCATCATCCCCATCCCATGGTGACCATCATCATCCCCATCCCATGGTGACCATCATCATCCCCATCCCATGGTGACCATCATCATCCCCAACCCATGGTGACCATCATCATCCCCAACCCATGGTGACCATCACCATCCCCATCCCCATGGCAACCATCACCATGGTGACCATCCCCATCCCATGGTGACCATCCCTATGGTGACCATCACCATCCCCATCCCCATGCAGATCCCGGTGTCCTCCTTGAAACCTAACCATAACCCCCTAACCCTAACCCTAACCCTAACCAACACTAACCCTACTAACCCTAACCCTAACCATAAACCTAACCCTAACCCTAACCCTAACCCTAACACTAACCCTAACCCTAACCCTAACCCCTAACCCTAACCCTAACCCTAAACCTAACCATAACCCTAACCCTAACCCTAACCCCAACCCTAACCCCCCAAACCCCCATCCAGACGCCTTCAGCCCCTCCTTCTCCCCATAGGAAGCCAAGTGGCCACCAGGCTGCGGCACCGGGCAGCCCTGGACCCGGGAGGACCGTGGCCCGCGCCATCTTTGTTGCCGGCGCCGACGTCCTCAATGGGAGCATCCAACTAGGGCTTTGGCCAACAGTGCAGGACCTACCCCATAGCCTTGGTGGTGGGTCCTTGGGAAGAGGGGGGGGAGTTATGGGGCCGCCCCATGGCGGCACTGGGGGTCACTGGGGGTGTCCATGCGTGCAGGGGTGTCCGAGGGACACGGTGACGCCGGTGCTGTTGAGGTTGGGCTATGAGGCCATTGGAGAACCCTTGGAGGTGGCCGGGGGCTCCGGCCTGGCTTGAGTGGGGACACGGAGACGGTGGCCGAGGGCAAGGTGGGGCAATGGGGGGGCAATGGGGGGGGCAATGGGGGGGGTAATGGGGGGGCAATGGGTGGGCAATGGGTGGG